>NC_135739.1:325000-442500 GCF_041903045.1 Epinephelus lanceolatus
GTCACACGACTGAGTTGTTGCAATGATCGACCAATGAACTGACACCATGTTTAAGAGGCCCCACCCCCATCTGGTCTGTGTTTTACCTGCTGTTTTTTTTTCTGTCCTGAAGGTTCCTGTCCAACACATCTTTCTCTGGTCTGACGGGTCCGGTCCAAGTCCAGCAGAACCGTTCTCACGTCCTCACCTCGCAGCGTTTCCATGTCTGGAGCCTTAGACGCGACGCGCTGGGTCAGCCCACCTGGGTGACAGTGGGCAGCTGGGAGGGAGGCCAGCTGCAGGTGGAGGATCAGGGAGTCTGGCAGGGACCCAAACCTCGCCACAGGACAGAAGGGGCAGGCGGGAGAACTAGGGGCCGCTGGAGACCGGGGATACCGGTGGCCGGGAGTCGGGTCCGGGTGGTGACTCTGGTGGAACATCCCTTTGTGTTCACGCGGGACGTGGACGATGAGGGCAGCTGCCCAGCAGGCCAGTACTGCCTGGACGCTGGCACCAACAGCTCGGACACTCTGGAGAGGGTCTTCAGGGAGGTGGCAGGGGGAAACAGCAGCTTCCTGCCTGCAGAGTACAGCAAGTGTTGCTATGGATACTGCATTGACCTGCTGGAGAAGCTGGCGGAGGACCTGGGCTTTGAGTTCGACCTTTACATTGTCGGGGACGGAAAGTACGGAGCGTGGAAGGGGGGGCGCTGGACCGGGCTGGTGGGGGATCTTCTTAATGGACTAGCAGACATGGCCGTCACCTCCTTTAGCATTAACTCGGCCCGGAGCCGCGTGATCGACTTCACCTCACCCTTCTTCTCCACCAGCCTGGGCATCCTGGTGCGCAGTAAGGATACTGCAGCCCCCATCGGAGCCTTCATGTGGCCCCTGCACTGGTCCATGTGGGTGGGCATCTTCCTGGCACTGCACATCACGGCGCTCTTCCTCACCCTGTACGAGTGGAAGAGTCCATATGGTATGACACCTCATGGACGCAACAGGATGAGGGTGTTCTCGTACTCATCGGCTCTCAACCTGTGCTATGCCATCCTGTTTGGACGCACCGTGTCCTCCAAGACTCCGAAGTGTTGGACGGGTCGGTTCCTGATGAACCTGTGGGCCATCTTCTGCCTGCTGGTGCTGTCCAGCTACACCGCCAACCTGGCCGCCGTCATGGTGGGAGAAAAGACCTTCGAGGAGGTGTCAGGGATCCACGACGCCAAGGTGAGATGACAAAGACCTTCAGAGTACCAAAACTGTGTTCTGTTGGTTCCAAGCTTGACATCCTCAGGTCAGTCCAGGTACTGAACCATCCTGCTGCTATTGGCTGATCTTTGGAAGCTGCTGATGTTACCACCTATGAGTGTGACATCATCAAACAGCAGCCAGTAGCTTCGCTGCAGGGTTTCCTGTAGCAGTCAGAATTTCTTGGCCTTTGGGTCCTGGAAGGTTTCTTATATTTTTTTATTGATCTTTGATCAGAAAACTTTGATCAGTCAATTGATCAGGTCTCTGCTGGTGTTTCTGTCACTGACCTGATAAAAACAGGGCAGAAGTTTGAGACCTGAAATGTAAAATATTATGGAATGATATTTTAGAGGACAGGTGGTGTGGCCGTCGACCTGCAGCTCTTATAATGAGTCATGGTCAGGTGCATTGTCGCCGTGTTGATGTTTTGAGGCAGCAGAAAGCCATTAATCAGCCAGTGTTATTTTGCTGATGAACGTGACCTTTTTTCCGCGACGAAAACGACATGATGACGAGCTAAAAATAGATCTTGATAGTAAAAACTAACGTGAAATCTGTGTTTGATTTCTGTTGACGAGACGTGATGTAAATGTTGGTGGTGGACTGTCGGACACTGACAGCTTGTAATGATCTTCAGATGCCTGATGAGCGACAGGCTGTAAACTCCAGTAAATAGTCTGCACCAGGATGTTTGGGTTGGTGCGAGTTGTGAGCTGTAGCTCAGCAGTAAATAATCAGCCGTGTGTGTCTGACTGTGGATGGTGGAGCTGCTGAATGGATTTGTGGAGTTTGTTAATTGCAGCGGTGGCTGTTAGCAGCTAGCTCCGCTCGCAGCCTTCACAGCTTCACCCCGCAGGACTCCACTCAGTCCGGACTGGAGAAGGTTTGTGGGTTGATGGCGTTTGACAGGCAGGTAGGAGGCTCAGTTATCTGTGAGTGTAGCTGTGCTGTAAGTAAACAGTCTGAACTCAGATCAGTTTTCTCTGACAGAGATGAAAGTTTAGTTTGAATCACCAACTCTGTGAGAGGACACCAGTTTAAACCTCCAGACTAACATGTTGCACATGAAGAAACAAGTTATGTTTCTGCTTCTTAACAGTCACATGGATAAGTCAGAGTTTACAATGAACCTGGGGACAAATCCTAGTTGGCTCACATTAGTTATGTGTTAAGAGCATAAATAGAGAGATGTTGAGCTTTTCAGATGATGATCAGTAAGTGTGTGCTCGTAAATCAGCCCTTAAACCTGTCACACACTGCTGGAGACATAACACACACATTATTTTATACAACCTGTCACCTTGAGTCTGATTTATGATCCATGAGTTAGTTTAAAGAGAAAAAATGTAGAGAAAACTTCAGGACTAAAAGTCAACTAAAACGAATAAACTTTTTAGTATGAAGACTCAGATCAGACTGAATCTAATATATCAGTCAGAATTAACACTGTCACCATCTAAATCCTGGTCCACAGTCAGAACGCTGCAGTGTTTTCCTCACAGTTAAAGGACTCATTATTCAGACAGTAAGATGCTCCTGTGTAGGCAGGTTTACAGTGTCCATACACTGCTCGATACAGACACAGATGATCTGACAGATTTCCACTGGGTGAGTTACGACACTGTAAAATGTGAACATAGCAGAGATCAGAGCAGAGCTGCGGAGACTCTGGGAACATGTACAGCAGCATCACCTCAGTGATTATTTCAGAAGCTAAAAGTTGAGTTTTGGGCCGAAATGATTCCTCGAGTAACTCCAATAATTTGATCCCTAAAAAGCCTCAAGGCTTTGTTAACTCCAACTATACAGGGCACTGTGTTTCACAGGTATGGTTCTTTCTGTTGCACGATGCCCTGATGTTACTTTGGCTGTTGATAGCCTGTGCAGCCGAAACGTGGATGTGAAGTGTGGAATTGAAGGAGGAAGACGGACGAGAAATCAGCGAGAGACAAAAAGAGGAGACACATCAAAGAAAAGTGCAGACAGTGTGGAGTGTGGGATCATTACAAGTTGAAATGAAACAGTTCAGTGTTTAATACTGTTAGCATGTCACAACAGCACTTCCTCAATGCTCCAGCATCTAAACAGAAAACATCCAGTGTCTGCATCGAGTTCACTGAGAGCACCCGACACAACGAGCTTAGGCTTATGACACGTCTAATGCATTTAACCATTATTAGTGATTGTTAGCTGAGATTCATAACGCCTCAGGATACTTTGCAGCCACCAGAATTTGCCAAACATATTACAAAGCTTTCTCCGAGAAATAAAAAGAACCTTTCTAAGACTTATAAATTACTGTCAGAGACCAGTTCTATACATTTACCAATTTCAAAATGGGAAAATGGGCTTCAGTCAATCTGACATATGCACTCAGTGTACTCAGAACACTGCAGACACCTACTTTCATGCCCTCTGGTTATGTTCACCCATCCAGCACTTCTGGTCAACAGTCACTCAAAAACTCTCCTCCATTTTGGACTGCAGGATCCCATTATCTCCCAACCTGTGCTTAATTGGTGACCTGATGACAATTGACCTCCCAAACAGCCACTGCAATTCTCTTCTTGTAGCTCTCACCATCGCCAAGAAAAGAATCCTAGTCAATTGGAAAGATAAACAGACCCTCAACATCAACCATTGGATGAATCTACATGCAGAACATATTTCACTGGAGAAAATATCGGCTATAGCCACAGAAACCAATTAACATACTTTACAGAAAAATAGTCACCATTCATCCACTCACTAAATGTGTCTGTATAGTGCTCAGCCTGTGAGCATATGCCACCTGTACATACATGTATAAATATTACAACTCAAGAAAAAGTGTTGTGTAATATGTAACGTGTTTCTGTTAATGATGTAACCCCTAATCCCTCTATCTCTCTCACCACAATATACCACAGCGGTTCATCAGAACTCAAGGCCTTAAGCATGTGTTAGGTGCACCTTCTCTCCCTTGAATCCGGGCCTGCTCCCTGGATCTGTGGGGGATCGCGGGGCCGGGCGGTTTCCCCTGGGGGCGGGTGCATCTGGACTGCTCGCCCTGTGTGCCTGGGATTCCACAGGAGAGGAGCCTGATAGCTGAAGGCTCTGGCTCCTGATCTACTTTTGGAGACTTTAGGGACCACGAGTAACCCTGCGTTCTCAGAGCGCAGTGTTCTGGTGGGATAATATGGCACTATGAGCTCTCTAAGATATGACGGAGCTTGACCATTTAGAGCTTTATAAGTTAACAGAAGGATTTTAAATTAAATTCTGGATTTTACAGGGAGCCAGTGCAGAGAAGCTAAAACAGGAGAAATATGATCTCGTTTCTTAGTTCCTGTTAGTACACGTGCTGCTGCATTCTGAATTAGCTGGAGAGTTTTAAAGGACTTACTAGAGCTACCTGATAATAGAGAGTTACAGTAATCCAGCCTAGAGGTAACAAAAGGGTGGACCAATTTTTCTGAATCTTTTCGGGTCAGGATAGGCCTAATTTTCACAATATTACGCAGATGAAAAAATGCAGTCCATGAGGTTTGTTTTAAATGAGAATTAAAAGACAAATCTTGATCAAATGTTAGAGAAACTATGTCATCAGATAAAGAGTCTCTGAGTTGTTTGAGGCCAAGAACAATAACTTCAGTTTTGTCTGAATTTAACATCAGGAAATTGGTGCTCATCCAAGTTTTTATGTCTTTAAGGCAGTTATGGAGTTTAGTTAATTGATTACTTTCTTCTGGCTTCATCGATAAATACAACTGTGTATCATCCGCATAACAATGGAAATTTATAGAGTGATTTCTAATGATGTTACCTAAAGGAAGCATATATAGAGTAAATAGGATTGGTCCGAGCACAGAACCTTGCGGAACGCCAAAACAAACTTTAGTACTTAAGGATGATTCATTATGAACGTCAACAAACTGAAAACGATCAGATAAATAAGATTTAAACCAGCTCAGTGCAGAACCTTTTAGGCCAGTTAAGTGATCCAGTCTCTCCAGTAGAATTTGATGGTCAACTGTGTCAAACGCCGCACTAAGATCTAATAAAACAAGTACAGAGACAAGTCCTTTGTCTGAAGCAATCAGAAGGTCATTTGTAATTTTAACTAGAGCTGTCTCAGTGCTATGATGCACTCTAAATCCTGACTGAAATTCCTCAAAAAAATTATTATCATGGAGAAAATCACACAGCTGGTCTGCGACTACTTTCTCAAGGATCTTTGACATAAAGGGAAGATTAGATATTGGTCTATAGTTGGCTAACACCTCTGGATCCAGGGTGGGCTTTTTTAGTAGAGGTTTAATTACAGCTACCTTAAAAGACTGTGGTACATAGCCTGTTAATAAAGATATATTGATCATATTTAATATATGAGTGTTAACTAAAGGAAAGACCTCCTTAAGTAGCCTAGTTGGGATGGGGTCTAAGAGACACGTTGATGATTTAGATGAAGAAATCAATTCTTGATGCGGTCAATTCTTGAAGAGAAACTGGGGAGAAGCAATCTAAATATATATTATACATTGATGTGATTATACATTTATTTGTTTATTTTTGGTAATCTGTATGGAACACAACAACCTCAAGGCCACAATACATCAGCCAGTTCCTCCTGTTTTTTTTTGTTTGTTTGTTTGTTTGTTTGCTTGTTTGTTTGTTTGTTTGTTTGTTTGTTTGTTTTTTCTCCTTCTTCTCCACATGCACTGTCGCTATATAGCTCAGGACTTAAGCACCTGTCCCTCAATCCCCCCTGCTTGTCCCTTACTTTCCCCTTGACACACTACAGCGTATCACGGCCCTCTCTGGCTCATATTAGGAAGTTTTTCCAATAAAGGCTAATAAAGGCTAGTCTCCAGGGAGGGAGGGTGACGGTCACAACCACGCACAGTATGGGTATAAAATACTTGACTGCAAGATTAACAGTGCATCAATCTTCATAAAAAGCTTACACCCTTTTGTGGACTAATGCAGACAGGTGGAAAGAGAGAGAAAAAAAAAAGAGATTCACAACGCATGTAGAGAACATACCTTGTATGTGGTGGCTAACGTTAGCTGCGATGGATCGTGTGTGTAAGAAAACAACAACACATGGAAAATAAAATGCTGTTGTCACTTTGTTAAAGCCTGAGCTTCATTCATGGTGTTATGTTAGTCACACATACACACACACACACACACACACACACACACACAGTAGAAAATGGAGCCTAAATGCACAGATGGACTACAGCAGGTATATAAATGTAGACTGCAGTCAGCAGGTGTGTGACAGCAGGTGTGACAGCAAGTGTGACAGCAGGTGTAACTGCAGGTGTGACAGCAAGTGTGACAGCAGGTGTGACAGCAGGTGTGACAGTGGGTATAACAGCAGGTGTGACAGTAGGTGTGACAGCAAGTGTGACAGCAGGTGTGACAGTGGGTATAACAGCAGGTGTGACAGTAGGTGTGACAGCAGGTGTAACAGCAGGTGTAACAGTAGGTGTGACAGTAGGTGTGACAGCAGGTGTGACAGTAGGTGTGACAGCAGGTATAACTGCAGGTGTGACAGCAGGTGTAACAGCAGGTGTGACAGCAGGTGTAACAGCAGGTGTAACTGCAGGTGTGACAGCGGGTGTGACAGCAGGTGTAACAGCAGGTGTGACTGCAGGTGTGACAGTAGGTGTGACAGTAGGTGTGACAGCAGGTGTGACAGTAGGTGTGACAGCAGGTGTGACAGTAGGTGTGACAGCAGGTGTAACAGCAGGTATAACTGCAGGTGTGACAGCAGGTGTAACAGCAGGTGTAACTGCAGGTGTAACAGCAGGTGTGACAGCAGGTGTGACAGTAGGTGTGACAGCAGGTGTGACAGTAGGTGTGACAGCAGGTGTAACAGCAGGTATAACTGCAGGTGTGACAGCAGGTGTAACAGCAGGTGTAACTGCAGGTGTGACAGCAGATGTGACAGTAGGTGTGACAGCAGGTGTGACAGCAGGTGTAACTGCAGGTGTGGCAGCAGGTGTAACTGCAGGTGTGACAGCAGATGTGACAGTAGGTGTGACAGCAGGTGTGACAGCAGGTGTAACTGCAGGTGTGGCAGCAGGTGTAACTGCAGGTGTGACAGCAGGTGTGACAGCAGGTGTAACAGCAGGTGTAACTGCAGGTGTAACTGCAGGTGTGACAGCAGATGTAACAGCAGGTGTAACTGCAGGTGTGACAGCGGGTGTGACAGCAGGTGTAACAGCAGGTGTGACTGCAGGTGTGACAGAAGGTGTAACTGCAGGTGTGACAGCAGGTGTAACTGCAGGTGTAACTGCAGGTGTGACAGCAAGTGTGACAGTAGGTATGACAGCAGGTGTAACTGCAGGTGTAACTGCAGGTGTGACAGCAGGTGTGACAGTAGGTGTGACAACAGGTGTGACAGCAGGTGTAACTGCAGGTGTAACAGCAGGTGTGGCAGCAGGTGTAACTGCAGGTGTGACAGCAGGTGTAACTGCAAGTGTGACAGCAAGTGTGACAGCAGGTATAACTGCAGGTGTGACAACAGGTGTGACAGCAGGTGTAACTGCAGGTGTAACTGCAGGTGTGGCAGCAGGTGTAACTGCAGGTGTGACAGCAGGTGTAACTGCAAGTGTGACAGCAAGTGTGACAGCAGGTATAACTGCAGGTGTGACAGCAGGTGTAACAGCAGGTGTAACTGCAGGTGTAACAGCAGGTGTGACAGCGGGTGTGACAGCAGGTGTAACAGCGGGTGTGACTGCAGGTGTGACAGTAGGTGTAACAGCAGGTGTGACAGCAGGTGTGACAGAAGGTGTAACTGCAGGTGTGACAGTAGGTGTGACAGCAGATGTGACAGTAGGTGTGACAGAAGGTGTAACTGCAGGTGTGACAGCAGATGTGACAGGAGGTGTGACAGCAGATGTGACAGTAGGTGTGACAGAAGGTGTAACTGCAGGTGTGACAGCAGGTGTAACAGCAGGTGTAACTGCAGGTGTAACAGCAGGTGTGACAGCAGGTGTGACAATGGATGTAACAGCAGGTATGACAGCAGGTGTGACAGTAGGTGTGACAGCAGGTGTGACAGCAGATGTGACAGCAGGTGTGACAACAGATGTAACAGCAGGTGTGACAGCAGGTGTGACAGCAGGTGTGACAACAGGTGTGACAGCAGGTGTGGCAGCAGGTGTAACTGCAGGTGTGACAGCAGGTGTGACAGTAGGTGTGACAGCAGGTGTGACAGCAGGTGTGACAGCAGGTATAACTGCAGGTGTGACAGCAGGTGTGACAGCAGGTGTAACAGCAGGTGTAACAGCAGGTGTAACTGCAGGTGTGACAGCAGGTGTAACAGCAGGTGTAACTGCAGGTGTGACAGCGGGTGTGACAGCAGGTGTAACAGCAGGTGTGACAGAAGGTGTAACTGCAGGTGTGACAGCAGGTGTAACTGCAGGTGTGACAGCAAGTGTGACAGTAGGTATGACAGCAGGTGTAACTGCAGATGTGACAGTAGGTGTGACAGCAGGTGTGACAGCAGGTGTGGCAGCAGGTGTAACTGCAGGTGTGACAGCAGATGTGACAGCAGGTGTGACAGCAGATGTAACAGCAGGTGTGACAGCAGGTGTAACAGCAGGTGTGACTGCAGGTGTAACAGCAGGTGTAACTGCAGGTGTGACAGCAGGTGTAACAGCAGGTGTAACTGCAGGTGTAACTGCAGGTGTAACTGCAGGTGTGACAGCGGGTGTGACAGCAGGTGTAACAGCAGGTGTGACTGCAGGTGTGACAGCAGGTGTGACAGAAGGTGTAACTGCAGGTGTGACAGCAGATGTGACAGTAGGTGTGGCAGAAGGTGTGACAGCAGATGTGACAGCAGGTGTGACAACAGATGTAACAGCAGGTGTGACAGCAGGTGTGACAGCAGGTGTGACAACAGATGTAACAGCAAGTGTGACAGCAGGTGTGACAACAGATGTAACAGCAGGTGTGACAGCAGGTGTGACAACAGGTGTGACAGAAGGTGTGACAGCAGGTGTGACAGCAGGTGTAACAGCAGGTGTGACAGCAGGTGTAACTTCAGGTGTGACAGCAGGTGTAACTGCAGGTGTAACAGCAGGTGTGACAGCAGGTGTAACTGCAGGTGTGACAGCAGGTGTAACAGCAGGTGTGACAGCAGGTGTAACAGCAGGTGTGACAGCAGGTGTAACTGCAGGTGTAACAGCAGGTATAACTGCAGGTGTAACAGCAGGTGTGACAGCAGGTGTAACAGCAGGTGTAACTGCAGGTGTGACAGCAGGTGTAACAGCAGGTGTGACAGCAGGTGTAACTGCAGGTGTGACAGCAGGTGTGACAGCAGGTGTAACTGCAGGTGTGACAGCAAGTGTGACAGCAGGTGTAACTGCAGGTGTGATAAATATCAATTGAAGAAAATTAATTATATTCTGAGGTTGTACTGTTGAAGCTTCGTGCAGAGTTCCACCAAGCACACAGCTGAGTTTACAGCCACATCATGTGATCCATTACAGCTGGTTCAAACTGCAGACACATGTTTTTAGAATGAAAGCATTAACAATGTGAAAGTTTCAGTAATGGAAAAATTTGTTGCTCATTTCAGACTTTTATTATTTCGTCTCTTATATATTGTTATTAACCTTAAATAAAGCTGAAGTCATTAAATGAAAACAGATCACTCCATTAATCAGCAGAATACTTGATTACTAAAACGATCAATAACTGCAGCTCTGTTCAGTTCTTTTAGTCCAGTTTATTTCCTGTGGTAACATCACTGTGATGACATCACTGTGGTGACATCACTGCTCTGACTGCGTTACTCTTCTCGCTGCTCCCACTTCCTGAATCCACCATATCAACAGCAGAGCGCCAGCTGCAGTCTCAGCTGGTGTTTAAAGGGGACAGGAGATGTTTCACCCAGAACACACCTGTAACAGCCACAATGTGAGAATTTAAGTTAATTTAAATATTATGCATAATTCATAATTTTATGTAATGTAATGTATATAAGAGATCAATAATGTGAAAAGGTTAAAAACAAACTCATGTTGATTGTATAATACATATGCCCCCTTCCACAAAACTTGCCTATGGCACCTTTAATTTAGGGAGTCATGTGCGCAGTAGAGTGAAGACAGAGCTGCAGCAGGCACGGGAGCATATAGTTTTTCTATCGTGTGACAGACTGTAATTTGAATTTTATTTTTTCATTGAACATTTTTAAACTGGATAACATCTCCTGTCGTTCACATCAGATTGAAGTTACTGTGCCTACAGCTCGTGAAGTGGCTTTTTTGACGTCCAGAAAGAACGCCACTACAACACCTGTGGTTTGTTAAGGAACTAAACAGAACCCTGACTCTGACTCTAGACCCTGACCCACAGATCCTGTTCCAGCAGAACCTGAGAGTCCACCATGTCACAAACTCTTGAAAGAATTGTATCCATCCAACTTCACAACCATCTTAAATCAAACAGTCTGTATGAAAAATTCCAATCTGGTTTTCGTCCCTCCCACAGCACCGAGACAGCTCTCATCAGAGTCACCAATGACCTCCTGATGACCTCTGACTCCGGCTCCACTTCCCTCCTCATCCTTCTCGACCTCTCTGCTGCTTTTGATACTGTTGATCACCACATCCTCCTTCACCGCCTCCAACACGACATCGGTATCTCTGGCACCGCCCTTCAATGGTTTCACTCTTACCTCACGGGAAGGACCGAGTTCGTAGCCCTGGGGGATGCTAAATCCCACCCCCACTCTGTTGTCTGTGGGGTCCCCCAGGGCTCTGTGCTCGGTCCAACCATCTTCACCATCTACATGCTCCCCCTTGGTCGTGTCGTCAGCAGGCATGGAATACAATTCCATTGCTATGCTGACGACACACAACTCTACCTCAAGGTCACCCCCTCCTCCACTTCCTCCTCCTCTGTCACTCAACTGGACTCCTGCCTGGAGGAGATAAAGGCTTGGATGAGTGAAAACTTCTTACAGCTGAACAGCTCCAAAACGGAAGCCATTCATATCTGCACCCCTCACCAGCTCCGTTCTTCCCACATTTCCTCCGTCTCTTTTCTCGGCCACAACTTTTCCCTCTCTCCTTCCGTGACTAATTTGGGAGTCAGGTTTGACCCCCATCTTAGCTTTGACGATCATATCAACCATATCTGCAAGACTTCCTTCTTTCACCTCCGTAATATCGCCAAACTCCGGCCATCTCTCTCTCGTCCTGCAGCAGAGAGGCTCGTCCATGCCTTTGTCTCCTCCAGGCTGGACTACTGTAACGCGCTCTTCATCGGGATCCCGGGCAAGAGCCTACAAAGGCTCCAATATGTCCAAAACAGCGTTGCTCGGGTCCTGATGAGAGTGCGTAAACATGAGCACATCACCCCCATCCTTCACACTCTGCACTGGCTCCCCGTTCACCTCCGCATCGAATTCAAAATCCTCCTTCACACCCATCACTGTCTGCACGGTGTAGCCCCCACCTACCTCACCGAACTCCTCAACCCACTTACCTCAGCCAGAACCCGGTCAAGCCAACTGCACCGTCTGCGCCCGCCCAGGACTCGGCTCAAGACCATGGGCGACAGGGCCTTCGAGGCTGCTGCTCCCCGTCTGTGGAACGCCCTCCCCAGCCACCTCAGGGCTCCACAGTCGGTGGATGCTTTTAAAAAAGGACTCAAAACCTTCCTTTTTCAGAAAGCCTATCCTGACTAATCTTATCTGATTTTATCTGCTGACTGTTTTTATTGTTTTGTTCTGTTGCTCGATTTTACTGTTATTGTTGCTTTTATTTGCCTTTGTACTGTGCACTTTGAGATTTGTATTCAAATGTAAAGTGCGTTATAAATAAAATCTATTATTATTATTATTATTATTATTATTATCACAGGAAGTTCATCCCGACACTGACTGAAGGAGTTCCTTTGTTTCCTGTTGTTGTGGAGATGTTGCATTCATCAGCGTGTCAGACATTTGATGCATCGTTAAACTTAAACTGATTAGTGCAGCGTGGACTCAGGCGAGCGTTAAAGCCGCCGCCGTGTTTCCTGTCTGCTGAAAGAGTCTGAGAGCTGACAGGAAATGAGCAGAGCGATACAGTCAATGTGTCAAAGCTCCAGGACCATCCAATAATTCATTATTCAGAGTCACAACGATGGCAACCAAAGTGTGTGTGTGTGTGTGCGTGTGTGTGTGTGTGTGACTCGTTATTTTGTGCTTTCTGCTTCCTGACATGAAATAATTACAGATTAAATTAGTTCTTTGGATCACCTGCCTCGTCCTAATTACACTTTTAATTCAGCAGCTGATTGAAGCGTAACGGGGGGGGGGGGGGGGGGGGGGGGGGTGTCCATCTGTGTGATTAGCATATTTTTTATGCAGCCTCACAGCCAACTGTCTGAATGTATGAATATATACATATGTGTGTGTGTGTGTGTGTGTGTGTGTTTATATGTTCATATCCACACGTAACACATTATTTCTTTCAGTCACTTTAATCATGTGCTGCTGTTTTCAGCCTGAGCAGATCAGAGTGATGTCAGGGATGACATCACCACAGACAAGCACCAAGTTATTCAGGAGAGAGCCAATCAGCACAGACCTGATGATCAAACTAAATCTGAGGACATGATGTATGACGGGGATGTCCTCAGATGACCAGTCATATGTCTTCTGTCGGGAGGACGATAGTTTGACACATACAGGACGTGAACGTCAGGGTTGGAGAACCAACATGTTCCTGAACGTGTCACAAAAGCCTCAGAGTGAACACACACACACACACACACACACACACATACATGGAAAGTTAGGTATAAGAGTGTCTCATTGTGAGCTGTGTCTACAATATATCGATTCCTTGTCATTGAGATTCTTCAATAAACCACGTCACCGTGACCACGCCCAGCCTGAAGGAACCGACCTGCACAGACAGAGTTCTCATGTTTGTGTGGTCCACTGTGAAGTCTGCCCGTCACCTCTGTTAAACTCTGTCTCTTCCTCCTCATCCTCCTTTCCCTCTTCCTCTCCCTCTTCTTCGTCTGTGTTTCAGCTGCATCACCCGTCGCAGGGTTTTCGTTTTGGGACGGTGAGGGAGAGCAGCGCTGAGGATTACATGAAGAAGAGTTTCCCAGAGATGCACGAGTACATGAGACGCTTCAACGAACCAACCACACCTGAGGGGGTCGCCACTCTCAAGTAAGAGATCACACGAGGACACGCGAGAACACGCGAGAACACACAAGAACACACAAGAACATGCGAGAACACATACGAACACATGAAAATACACAAGAACACACAAGAACACACAAGAACACGCGAGAACATGAGAGAACATGAGAACACACAAGAACACGAGAACACATGAGAACACGAGAACACATGAGAACACACAAGAACACGCGAGAACACGCGAGAACACACGAGAACACACGAGGACACGCGAGAACACGAGAACACATGAGAACACAAGAACACATGAGAACACATGAGAACACATAAGAACACATGAGAACACATGAGAACACACAAGACCACGAGAACACATGAGAACACAAGAACACATGAGAACACATTAGAACACACGAGAATACACAAGAACACATGAGAACACGAGAACACATGAGAACACACGAGAATACACAAGAACACACGAGAACACAGAACACACGAGAAAACACGATAACACGCGAGAACACACGAGAACACGCGAGAACACGAGAACACATGAGAACACAAGAACACATGAGAACACACAAGAACACGCGAGAACACATACGAACACATACGAACACATGAAAATACACAAGAACACACGAGAACACACAAGAACAAACGAGAACACGCGAGAACATGAGAGAACATGAGAATACATGAGAACACACGAGAACACATGAGAACACACGAGAACACACAAGAACACGCGAGAACACACGAAAACACACGAGAACATATGAGAACACGCGAGAACACAAGAACACATGAAAACACAAGAACACATGAGAACACACAAGACCACGAGAACACATGAGAACACAAGAACACATGAGAACACATAAGAACACACGAGAATACACAAGAACACACGAAAACACAACGAGAATACACGAGAACACGCAAGAACACGAGAACACATGAGAACACACGAGAACACGCAAGAACACGAGAACACATGAGAACACACGAGAACACACGAGAACACACGAGAACACAAGAACACATGAGAACACATAAGAACACACGAGAATACACAAGAACACACGAGAACACATGAGAACACACAAGAACACACGAGAACACATGAGAACATAACACGATACAGAGAACAGACGGGACAGCTCTCAGAACAGAACTCAGATCCTCACAATTCTGAAACAGGAAGTTGAAACACTAATGGATGTGATGTCACTGAGTTAAACTCACATTCAGTTCAGTTTGTGGAGGTGGAGTGTTGGGAGGAGAACCGATCAGGTCAGATCAGACCAGATCAGACCGGATCAGACTGGATCAGGTTGATGGACGAGAGCAGTAGCCATTTACAAGTGAATCCAAACATTCAGACAGAACGAGTAAAGTTTCACTGTGATGTTCTGCTGCTCCGTGTGTTCCCACAGTGGTTCTGTCCTGTCACTCTGTGGTTCTGTAGATAACAGGTTCATGTTCTCCTGATGAACGCTCCAAAAATACAGAATCAACACATGGCAGCAGAAGTTTTTATCCTGGCCATGCATGGACCGAGGAGAAAAGTTAGTCAGTTGCTCCATGTGTGGAGAGTGGAGCCACACAGTTTTCCGACCATGTTGTGGAATGTAGATATTTTGGTGAATTTTGTATTTTTTCCTAGGTTAATGTGGCCATTGTCAATTTATGAAATTCCAGTATCCGTTGTGGAGAGAATTGAAAGGTCGGTTAGCTCCTATATTAGGAAAAGGGATACTTCAGCTGCCAGTATCTAGTTTAACAGAGGAATTTAAATGTACCAAGGTCAGGACAGAGCTCTTGTTATCTGGAAGTAAGGACGTGGTAGTTAGGAGTGTGGTTCCAAATCCAACCAAGGGGAGGAAGTGGAACCCAAGATCGGCAGTTCAGGAGGCAGAGGCAGGTAATGTTCAGTTTGGCCGGGGAGGCCTGGGGCTTGGCTCAGGTAAACCGGTATGGAATACAGCAGGTCTCAAAGATAAAAGAAAGCTGGTTGTAGAACAGATACGCAGACAGGAGGAGATATTAAGGGGTGCAAAGGTAGTGGCCCAGGCTAAACAGGGACAGTGGTTGAATTGGGAAAGTGTAGAGAAGAGGAAGCTTAGTTGGAGGGACTTGTGGAGTATGGAGGAGAATCGTATTAGATTCCTGGTAGGGGCTACATACGATGTGTTACCAACCCCCCAGAACCTAAAACTGTGGGTAAATGAGGACCCATCATGCCCATTGTGTTCACGTACTGCAACCTTAAAGCATATTTTGTCAGGCTGTAAAGTTAGCTTGTCACAAGGCCGATATACATGGCGACATAACCAGGTGTTGAAATGTTTAGCTGCAGGCATCGAAGGGAAACGAAGACAGGTGAATTCAGAAGGTGTTAAGGATAGGGGCTTAGTAATTCAGTTTGTCCGTGAGGGAGAGAAATACAGAAGGGATAAGTTAGTAAGGAGGCCAGGGTGTGGCTGCCTAGAAGGTGCTTGTGATTGGGAAATACAAGTAGATTTAGGGGGAAAGCTTGTTGTTCCCCAGGAAATAGTTTGTACCAGGCAGAGGCCTGACTTAGTGTTATGGCCATTGAGTCAACGGATAGTTTATTTCATTGAGCTGACAGTTCCTTGGGAAGACTCAGTAGAAGAAGCCTATGAAAGAAAAAAGCTTAGATATGCAGACTTAGGAGCAGAAGCTGAGCAGCGAGGATGGAAAACTAGGATTTGTCCAGTGGAAGTGGGGTGTAGGGGATTCATAGCAAGATCAGCTGTCTCACTCCTGGGGGAACTCGGAGTGTGGGGACAGAGTTTGAGGAAGACAGTGAAGGAAATGTCAGATGAAGCAGCTAGATCTAGTCAGTGGATTTGGATGAGGAGGAATAATGTCAGTTGGGGGCCAGCAGGGGGAACTACTAAGCAGGGCACATCAATCAATTCAATGAATTTTATTTATAAAGCCCAATATCACAAATCACAATTTGCCTCACAGGGCTTTACAGCATACGACATCCCTCTGTCCTTATGACCCTCACAGCTGATCAGGAAAAACTCCCAAAAAAACCCTTTAACGGGGAAAAAAACAGTAGAAACCTCAGGAAGAGCAACTGAGGAGGGATCCCTCTTCCAGGACGGACAGACGTGCAATAGATGTCGTACAGAACAGATCAGCATAATAAATTAACAGTAATCCATATGACACAATGAGACAGAGAGAGAGAGAGAGAGAGAGACAGAGAGAGAGATGCAGGTAATGACAGTAGCTTACAACAACATTATTGAAAGTAATAATAAACGTGTACACACACGTCACGCTGTCCAGGCACCGCTGTGATATGAGTTAATCTGAGAGACAGTGGAGCACAAAGGCTCCGGAGAAGAAGCCGAGTTAGTGACATCCAGAATGGCCGAGTTAGCAAGATGCAGTAATAGAATACGAGAGAGAGAGAGAGAGAGAGAGAGAGAGAGAAGGAGAGAGAGAGGGAGAGAGAGAGAGAAGGTGCCCGGTGTATTATAGGGGGGTCCTCCGGCAGACTAGGCCTAAGTCAGCCTAACTAGGGGCTGGTACAGGGCAAGCCTGAGCCAGCCTTAACACATAACTCCTTGAGATCAGGTGGAGAGATCCACTTCCTCTCAGGAGGAAATCCAGGAAGAGGAAGGTTATTTAAGTGTGGGAGTGGCCTATTTGAACGTTCAGTCTATTTTCATGGCACAGACACGACGCAGAGGGACGACACTCTGAAACTAAAGAACTATTATCATGCTTCCGGGGGGGGGGGGGGTTAACATGCTCAAAAACTCATGAAAATAATATAGTATCGCCCCCTACAACATTTCAATGAAGCTGTACAGCACGTCACTAACTCGGCCGTACAGCATGTCACTGACTCGGCCATTCTGCATGTCACTAACTCTGCCGTCACTAACTCGGCCGTACAGCATGTCACTAACTTGACCATTCTGCATGTCACTAACTCTGCCGTACAGCATGTCACTAACTCGGCCATACAGCATGTCACTAACTCGACCATTCTGCATGTCACTAACTCTGCCGTACAGCATGTCACTAACTCGGCCGTACAGCATGTCACTAACTCGACCATTCTGCATGTCGCTAACTCTGCCGTACAGCATGTCACTAACTCGACCGTACAGCATGTCACTAACTCGACCATTCTGCATGTCGCTAACTCTGCCGTACAGCATGTCACTAACTCGGCCGTACAGCATGTCACTAACTCGACAATTCTGCATCTTGCTAACTCGGCCATTCTGGATGTCACTAACTCGGCTTCTTCTCCGGAGCCTTTGTGCTCCACTGTCTCTCAGATTAACTCATATCACAGCGGTGCCTGGACAGCGTGACGTGTGTGGTTGTGCTGCTGCCGTGGTCCTGCCAGATGCCTCCTGCTGCTGCTGCCATCATTAGTCATTAGTCATACTTCTACTGTTATTATACACATATGACTATTGTCACACATGTATACTGTCTGATATTAATACATACTTTCAACATATTGTACCACAGTAGCCAGAACTATAACTATAATATTATTACTTTCATTAATGTTGTTGTAACCTACTGTCATTACCTGCATCTCTCTCTCTCTCTCTCTCTGTCTCTGTCTGTTTCTCTTTCTCTCTGTCTCTCTTTCTGTCTCTCTCTCTCTGTCTGTCTCTCTCTTTGTCTGTCTCTGTCTCTCTGTCTCTCTGTCTCTGTCTCTGTCTCTCTCTCTCTCTCTCTCTCTCTCTCCATCTCTGTCTCTGTCTGTTTCTCTTTCTCTCTGTCTCTCTTTCTGTCTCTCTCTCTCTGTCTGTCTCTCTCTTTGTCTGTCTCTGTCTCTCTTTCTGTCTCTCTGTCTCTCTGTCTCTCTCTCTCTCTCTCTCTCTGTCTCTCTCTCTCTCTCTCTGTCTCATTGTGTCATACAGATTACTGTTAATTTATTATGCTGATCTGTTCTGTACGACATCTATTGCACGTCTGTCCGTCCTGGAAGAGGGATCCCTCCTCAGTTGCTCTTCCTGAGGTTTCTACTGTTTTTTTTCCCCGTTAAAGGGTTTTTTTTGGGGAGTTTTTCCTGATCAGCTGTGAGGGTCATAAGGACAGAGGGATGTCGTATGCTGTAAAGCCCTGTGAGGCAAATTGTGATTTGTGATATTGGGCTTTATAAATAAAATTGATTGATTGATTGATTGATTGATTGATTCTTAACTTCCTTCCTTCCTTCATAGACAATCTTTCCACTAGTTAGTTCACCAGCTCGTTAGCTACCAAGCTAGCAAGCTGTGGTTGCTGACTGTAGTTGCTGTAGTTGCTGACAGTAGTTGCTGTAGTAACAGTGTTGCTGTGTGTTGAAGGACAGATCCTCCTCAGCTGGACGCCTTCATCATGGACAAAGCTCTGCTGGATTATGAAGTTTCCATCGACGCCGACTGTAAACTGGCAACTGTGGGGAAACCATTTGCCATCGAAGGTGAGACGCTGTGTTTGTGTGTGTGTGTGTGTGTGTGTGCGTGTGTGTGTGTGAGTTCACTTCCTGTCAGCTCTGTACAGATTTTTAATTCAAATATGTTTCATGAAGTTTCATCATCAATGACATTTCGACCAATCAGACGACAAGAAGAGTCTCCTGCAGCTGCTCAAACACTTTAAAGCTTCACTGGGATCCGTCCTCCAAATACACACTTGTTGTGTATACACACACACACATACATTATAGTTATACACACTCATCATACATCCAGCGTCTCCTCCGCCTCAGCAGAATCTATAAACAGAAGGACTTCAGGTGACGTTACTGAATTCTGAACAGTTTAAACACCTGTAAAGAAGAGTTCATCTGGTTTATTAAATATTAAAATGAGACAGAAATACAGGGACAGACAGAGGGACGGACGGACGGACGGGTGGGCGACGGACGGACGGATGACTCTGAAGATCCATCCATCATAACAACCTCTGATTATCTGAAGTGAGACTGACACACGTTTTAAGATCTGAAACGCTGCGCTTTGTAATCTGATATATGATTTGGATATGATGACAAACGTCCACAGTATCCATCGTTTTAATGTTTGAAATAATCAGTCCGCAGGCAAAGAACATTTTTTTGCAGTTGACTCTGTAATGGTCACTTTCTGTAGACGTCCTGCTGTCAGGTCAACTCGTCTCGGACAGATGGAAACTGAATTTGACGCAGACAGACAGATAGACAGACAGACAGACAGACAGACAGGTAGACAGACAGATGTATTTACATTAGCTGATGGATTAAAAACAGATCTGTGACAGAAGAGAAGCTGGAAAACGTCAGAGGCCCCAGGATGGATCCCTAATGAACTCCATCAGTGTCTGAGAGTCTGGTACAGACCTGATGTAGATCCAGACCTTAGACTGGGAGCAGGAGAAACTGTTAGCATAGCTTAGCACAGCTAGTTTTGTGTCTGTAAATGCTGAACTGCTCCTTTAAAGCCAAAGTGTCGTAATGAGACAGCATTTGATTCAAATCTTACAAGAGTGCTTTTGTGCGACCTCCAGCTGATCATGGAGGTTTTTATTGAATCAGACCTTTGGGTCGTCTTTAATAACAATAACAATAATAATAATAATAATAATAATAATAATAATAATAATAATAATAATTCCTGTTCAAACTTCTGCTTCATGTGTGATTTCTCATGTTATTCTCCTCCGACGGATGAGTCCAGTTCTTCGACTCATAAAATGTATTGTTCAGAATCACAGTTATGTTTTCAGCTGTTTAATAAACTTGCCGCTGCGGTGCACGATTCTGACATCAGCTCAGTCTGAGTTTAAACTGTTTCCTGTTTGTTAACAGAGTTTAATGTTAAAAAGACCTTGTCTCAGCTGATCCTTCTGTTCTGTCGTCATGACAACGGATCACTGTGTTGGCTCTCTGATTGGTCCTGACGGTGAGTTCTCGCTGTCATCAGCAGGAACATGCAGAGTAGCTGGAGCGTTGGATGTGTCTCTGGAGAAGTAGACCGAGGACACGTTGTTATTGACGAACCTTTTCAATGACTGATGTGTCTTTATGACACAGTCAGCTGCACGTCACCACGGAGACTACAGGGTGTTTTTCAGCCCTGAGTTCTTCCTGCAGGTCCTCCGATGCTGTGTCAGGCTGACTGTAGCCTGACAGGAAAAACTCAGGGCAAATAAGACCCATAAATCTGACTGTGGACATGTTCACATTACTGATTGTTTTTATTTACTGTCCTCAGTGTTTACCATCACATTACGGTTCTGTCTGTTGTTTGCTGGTTGTTTACTGTTACACTGTCTGCCATTTATTTATGTGTTATTGTTTATTGTTTACATGTCTGTCTGTTGATTATTGTCTAATTTTTTATTGTTTCGGTCATGGAATCATTTGTTTATTGTTTACTGTTTGTTGTTTAGGTTTGATATAAGTTGTTTAATGTTTGTTGTTTATTGTTTAGGTACAGTATCTGTTGTTTATTGTTTGTTGTTTATTGTTTAGGTTATGGTATGTGTTGTTTATTGTTTGGGCTGTGGTCTCTGTTGTCTGTTGTTTGTTGTTTAGGTTACAATATGAGTTGTTTGTTGTTCTCTGTTTGTTGTTTATTGTTTGCTGTTAAGGTTACAGCGTGAGTTGTTTGTTATTTATTGTTCGTTGTTTATTGTTTAGGTTTGATATAGGTTGTACAGTGTGAGTTCTTTGTTGTTTATTGTTAAGGTTACAGTGTGAGTTGTTTGTTGTTTATTGTTTGTTGTTTATTGTTTAGGTTTGATATAAGTTGTATAGTATGAGTTGTTTGTTGTTTATTGTTTATTTTTAAGGTTACAGTGTGAGTTGTTTGTTGTTTATTGTTCTTTGTTTATTGTTTAGGTTGGATATAGGTTGTACAGTGTGAGTTGTTTGTTGTTTATTGTTCGTTGTTTATTGTTTAGGTTGGATATAGGTTGTACAGTGTGAGTTGTTTGTTGTTTATTGTTTATTTTTAAGGTTACAGTGTGAGTTGTTTGTTGTTTATTGTTCATTGTTTATTGTTTAGGTTGGATATAGGTTGTACAGTATGAGTTGTTTGTTGTTTATTGTTTATTTTTAAGGTTACAGTGTGAGTTGTTTGTTGTTTATTGTTCTTTGTTTATTGTTTAGGTTGGATATAGGTTGTACAGTGTGAGTTGTTTGTTGTTTATTGTTTATTTTTAAGGTTACAGTGTGAGTTGTTTGTTGTTTATTGTTCATTGTTTATTGTTTAGGTTGGATATAGGTTGTACAGTATGAGTTGTTTGTTGTTTATTGTTTATTTTTAAGGTTACAGTGTGAGTTGTTTGTTGTTTATTGTTCTTTGTTTATTGTTTAGGTTGGATATAGGTTGTACAGTGTGAGTTGTTTGTTGTTTATGTTACATTATACAACTGCTAGTTCCGACCGACCGAGTAATTTGATTGGACGAGAGGCATTCCTTGAGCGCTGATATAGAGTATAACATCACTGGGACTTGTAACAGTAAAATCACTCCGCTCACAGGTGTTATAAATATAAATACAGCCGTTAATTAACCAGCTGTCACACTCGCTACACTGACGCAAACTGACACTAGTGTTACACCAAGAAGATGGATATTTTCCCCAAAATTACATTTGAATTAAATTATGAGTGGTCGTCAGGAGAGGACGAGGAAAAGGAAAGCCAGGACTCTTCTGTGAAGACCTCCAGGTGTGTTTGTGTAACATCAGCCGACCTCGACAAACTGGAGAGGAGCAAAAACTAAGCGAACACGGTCAGGAATTATCAATGATCATCTGATGAGGATGAGGGAGAGAGGAAGCTGAATCCGGCCGTGCCAACATCCAGGTTTGCCAAAGGTTTGCCAGGAAGTGTTTTTTTTTTTTTTTTTTGCGGAGCTACATAACATACTTAAATAATTTATTTCATCACCTTTTGTTAACAGTTCCTTACTCAGCATTGCTGTTTAAGCTGTTGTATGTATGTATATGTATGTTGTATAAAAGCAATATCACACTGGAGGTCGTGACATTGGACTGTATATCGTCACAGCTGTAATTCAGTCCTCGTGCCTACGACTGAATTACAACCGTGACGATATACAGTCCAATGTCACTCCCTCTCGTGAGATATTGCTTAAGTATGTGTTGTTTGTTGTTTGTTGTTTAGGGTACGGGATCGGCCTACCTCAGAACTCCCCTCTGACCTCCAACATCTCAGAGTTCATCAGCAGGTATAAATCTGAGGGCTACATGGACCTGCTGCACGACAAGTGGTACAAAGTGGTTCCATGTGGGAACAGAGTGTTCGCCGTCACAGAGGTGAGTGTCACAGGAAACAGCACAGGTTCTGTTGTCCAGTCATTTCCTGTTTTATTTACTGATAAACAACAGTCATGATCTGTATAACAAAACATGTAAATAAACCTCCATGAAGGTCTCATCAGATCAGATCAGCCTCCATGCTCCAACTGTCAGCTGCTCAACAGGCTCCTGACGTTGTTTATTGATTTGACTCTGACCATGTCATGAGCTACTGCTGATGTGACGAGTCATATTCATGATAATCGCTGGTGGTAAAGATGATTCACCTCAGAGCACTACAAGTTTCATTCATTCATTCATTCATTCATTCACTCACTGATTTGTTCATTCATTCACTATACTGTGTCCCTGCTGGTTAGAAACACTGATTTGATTTATGTATGTATATATATATATATATATATATATATATATATATATATATACATGTGTGTGTGTGTGTACTGTACTGCAAGAGTGTGTATTATATGATGTGTATATATACAGTATGTGTAGCTGTGAGTTTATATAAAGACAGTGTGTGTACGGATTACTGTTAATTTATTATGCTGATCTGTTCTGTACGACATCTATTGCACGTCTGTCCGTCCTGGAAGAGGGATCCCTCCTCAGTTGCTCTTCCTGAGGTTTCTACCGTTTTTTTTCCCTGTTAAAGGGTTTTTTTAGGGGAGTTTTTCCTGATCAGCTGTGAGGGTCATAAGGACAGAGGGATGTCGTATGCTGTAAAGCCCTGTGAGGCAAATTGTGATTTGTGATATTGGGCTTTATAAATAAAACTGATTGATTGATTGATTGATTGATTATATGATATGTGTATATACCGTATGTGTAGTGTGTCTATTATATGATGTGTATATATAGTTCAGGTGTGGAGCTGCTGCCCTCTGGAGACAATCTGAGGACAGTGTCTCCGTCTCTTCAGAACACGTTTAATGAGAGAACAACACTAATGTGACTGCACTGAGACTCCAGGTGCATTGTGGGAATTTTCTTTTGATCATCAGGTCACAACAGACATTAAATCTTATTTTGATTATTTATTATTATTGTTTATCTGTGTGAAGAAGGTGGAGGTGGTGATGAATGATAATGTCCTGTCCACTATTTACTCTGAGGACATCATGGCCTCTAGTTTCGCAGACCGGGAGAGGCGGGTGTGGCCAGGTGGATTTTGCAAGTTTGGCACACCGTGCGCGCTGGCGCACCTACTCGTCTGTCCCACCTCCGTCCCTCCTACCTGTGCAAGTCGGAAAGAGGGAGAAGAGAAGGCGTGGAGTGGGTTTTACACACATCACACCAATCAAATGAGCCCCTCTCCTCGCCCTTAAATGTGCCGCGCAAAGGCGTAATGACAGTTTACTCAATTCACCATGGCAGAAGAGAGCAGCAGTGTCAGACGGCCAAACTTCTCCCAGGAGGAAACTGAAGTTTTGGTCCGGGAGGTCCAAGCTCACAGTGTCCGAATATACGGAACTGCGAGCAGACCTCCACGGGCTGATGATGCAAAGGTAGCCTGGGAGGAGGTCACCACAATTGTAAATCAATGTTGCGTTTCTCTCGTGTGCGCGTGCTCTCTCTTTCTCTCTTACAGTCTCACTCTGTTTCTTTTCTTTTGACTTTTCTAAGATGACAGATGCTGAATATATACTCCCTATCTGATGCTGTGGCTGTTTGTGGTTGGCTGAGAGGGATGTGAACTCATTAGTTTGCAGCTGTGTTAATCAAATCAGGTTGGGTTTCCATTACGCGTGCCAAACGTGCCAAACGGTGCCAATCCCCTTTGATCTGACATCACATGTGACAGGACAGTCGATATAGAGATACATTTATGTGCTGATTGCAGATAGTTGCATTGAATAGTGGTCTTTTGGGTATTTATTGCATCGTTAATGTGCCTGATATTCTGGAAACCTGCCTGTGAGGTTTTGGTGATGTGTGCGCACTGTCTGCCAGTCAGCCAAACTTCCACTACACCGGCTGCGCTGCGCCTGTACTGACAGTAGATCTCTTTCAGCTGGCGAGCTTTTAGCGCACCTTCAGCGAAACCTTTTGGCACGAAACTGTCACTGCGCCAAGCTGGATCTGTCGACACCTCCCCCTGCTGCGCTGCCACACCCATCTCAGCGCACCTCGGTCTGCCAAAATGATGCAAAGCCTGCGGATCTAGTTCAGGCAGACAACTCAAGTGCGCAATCCTGATCAGCTGATGCGCTTCATGCTCTCCTCAGCTGATAGGGCGGGTTATTTAAACCTCCTGTGCTTATCTGATCATTCCTTGCTACTCTGCTGCTGCATGCACATGCTGCTCTACTGCTGCTGATCCTACTGTGTTCTGTTGCTCTCGTTGCTGCTGCCGCCGCCACTGCTGTCTCTGCTGCTGATCCTGCTGGGTTCTGTTGTTCTCGCTGCTGCTGCTGCTGCTGTGTGCTGCTTATGAAGCTTCTCAAATCCCACCACCTCCCCAGCATCCACCTGTGGGCTCTATTTCTAGGATCCCCAGCTGGGGGTCTGCTATTCATTCCCTGTAATGTCTGTCATACAGATCATTTTCAGGGAATGAATAAATTGAGATAGAGCCTGACGCCAAACTTGCTTCAGCCATGCTAAAACTATTCATGCTCTGCTTCAGTATGCAATATTTATGCTCAATATAAATGTTAAATTCAATCCACAGTTGTCTGACTGAACTACCAAACTGAGCGCGCCTCGGATTGCGCTGCTTGAAACTAGCTCTGCGCGGGGTTCGCCACCCTGCGCCGTGCCGGGAAACTAGAGGCCCATGTCTTCATCATCTTCTCATTATTTTGACATGTAAGATACTGTCCATCCATCTGTCTGTGTATTAAGTTTGTATCTTCTGACGTTTCATCTGTCGCCATCATCAGATCAACATCTCAGTGTGTCCACGTAGAACGTTGGACTCTGTGTTTACTGATGATTAGCTAATGTTAGCCGGTGTCTTCCTCTTCCTCCTCCTCTTCCTCTGTGTCAGACTCTTCAGATGGGAATCAGTCACTTTTCAGGACTCTTCGTGTTGTTGTGCATTGGAGTGGGCGGAGCTTTGCTGACTCTGGCAGGTGAACACGGTTTCTACCAACTCATCCTGCCGCACATCCGCCGCCGACAGAACCTCAAGTACTGGCTGCACACGTCACAGGTGAGACTCAGAGTGTGTGTGTGTGTGTGTTCAGATCAACAGAACCATCAAATGCCAGTTTTAAGGTCAGTGTCAGTTCTACAGAGGAACTCAAGGAGGTTCTGACGGGTGCTAAGGAGGTGCAGAAGAAGTTCAGAGAACTTTAAGGAGTTCTGGTGGGCTGTCAGGAGGTTAAGAGAAAGTGTTAAGGGGGTTTTAAAAGTTCTACAGAGTTCTAAGGGGGTGCAGAGGAAGCGTTGAGGTGTTTACAGTCCGAGGCCTCAGAGATCACAGATCAGAGGAACCAGACGTCAGAACCAACAGCTCATTTATCGGTCTCTTGTGTTCCCACTGACAGAATTGAAATCTGATGTGTTTGTGTGTCCGACAGAAAATCCATCGAGCTCTGAACATGACGTACGAAGATGTGAAGAAACAGCGAGCCGAGAAAGAGAAAAGGTTTGTCTTGTGGGTGATGCAGTGTTAATTATGACAAGAATTTTTAATTTCATTTTAGTCTTAGCCACTCACCAAAGACTGGATTTCGTTAAAGTCACATTTTAGACTTTTGGTTTTGTTTTGTTTTAGTTAAAATTTAGTCAGTGGAAATCAGTTTTAGTTTTAGTCTCATTTTAGTCTTTTGACGTAATTTGACAGTTTTGTTATACTGTAATAGATTTTGCAAAAGGATGTTTGTCATGGTAGTAAAAACTCCATTGTAAGCATACCTTTAACTGTGTGTTCAGTCATTTAAACTAAGATTGTATGACTCACAACCTGCAAGAATAAAGCTCCAGTCCTCTTAAGACATCAAAAGAAGATCATAACAGCTTAACTGTTATGCCCATTTTAATTCAGTGTTTGTTAACACTAGGACCGCCAGGATTACAGCGCCCCTCCAAGCGCTGCACCGTCTGCCAGACCATAATATGTAACTTCATTGTTTATGCTGCCCGTGTGCTCAGAAGCACACAAAAATTTTTGAGTAATTTTGGAGAAGTTATGATAAAATAAAAAAAGTATTACAGGCTATAGAATAGGACTGACAACCTCTCCAATGTCTCATGTCAATTAATTAACACTATTTGTTGGCTTTTTATAATGCCTTGCTGCGCCGTGTCTCCAGTTGAAAGTGGTGATTTGCTAAATACATTCTACAATAATAAATTAGATTAACTTTTGGTCTATAATATTGTTGGCTATATTACGCATTTTAATAAAAAAAACTTAAGAATAAAAGAAATAAACACCGAAATAATTAGTGGAAACTTTTTTTTTAATTGATACTCCTCCTCTCTGACGTATTAACACACACACACACACACACACACATTGAACACGTGATTAAATGAATGAATGAACATTGGGTGCGGTTCAGCCGCAGTCCCGCCAGCTGGCGCGGTCACTGTTGAGATTACATTCATTTTTTATTATTAACAAAATGTTTTTTTATTGACCGTATGAATGGTTTCGTTTTCAAATAAATATGGAAATGAAAATGTATGCTTTTGTGTACTTTTACAGAGTTTTACAAGCGTTGTTGTTCCTGGCTTCCCGCTGTGGAGCCAAGGCTTCTGTGTGGCAAAACTGGACGTGCACCGCCACCGCGCGGAAGGCGGTCATCCAATCAGAAAGACAGACTGAGAGTTTGAATTTGAGTTAAGATAATTAATTGAATTAATTGGTTGAAAAGGAAAACAATCAAGGCATTGAGGATGGTTGTAGTCCAGACTGTCCGGCCGGCCAGCGTCAGCTTTTTCGTCATGTTTTTACTTTTCACTTCATAATTTCCTTTTAGTTTTTGTTGTCAGTACTTATTAAATTTACGTTCTCATCACAAATTAGTCACAGAATAAAGGGTCGTCAACGAAAAGGTTTCGTTTAAGTTTTAGTTGACAAAATTAACACTGGGGTGATGTCATCAGTGATGTCACAGGAGAATCTTTTTTTTTTTGTTAAAGATATTTTTATGGGCATTTTTTGCCTTTAATTGATAGGATAGTGAAGTGTGAAAGGGGGAGAGAGAGAGGGAGAGACATGCAGCAAAGGGCCACAGGCTGGAGTCAAACCCGGGCCGCTACTGCAACAGCCTTCTACATGGGGTGCCTGCTCTACCACTAAACCACCAACGCCCCGAGGAGAATCGTTTTAATGTAAACATGTAAATTAGAACCTCAGTGTGTTCAGATGTCAGATTAGAGTCTAAACAGGTGATGATGTCATCGTCCACATGTTCCAGAGCTTCTGACTGGATCACATGGTTCTGTTAAACATCATCTTTCTCTGTTTCCGTTCAGCTGTAATCTGCAGAAGCCTCAGCCCACCACCGGCCCCCCCGCCCCGCCACGCCCCGGAGCCTCCGCCAAGTGGAACAACGAGGCCATTAAGGAAGCTGCCACCGCTGCCACGGCCGCCATTCCTAAAGATGCACGAGACTTCAAACGAGTCCACTTCAACCTGGAGACCCTCAACACCCGCCGCCTGCTTGCCCGCATCGCCACTTCTGAAGCCAAAGGAGGCTGGGCCAAGCCTGAGGGGGAGGGACCAGCCAAGCCGAAGGCGGGGCCAAACAGCAAACTGTGTGAGAACGGAGGACCAGCGGTGTCACTGGCCAGTCTGTTGCTCTCCCTGCCCTCATCATCGTCCTCTTCTGCTTCCTCCTTCGCCAAACCCAAAACCTCTGCACCTCCACCTGCCGCTGTAGCCCCCACTCCTGCAGCCGCGGCCCCATCCCCAGCCGCAGCCCCACCCCCTGTAGCCGTGGTCCCCCCCCGGCCTGGCGAGCTGCAGGAGCTGCAGGAGGAGATCGAACAGATGAGGGAGAGGTTGAGGACAGCTTTAGCCAGGAGGGCGGAGATTCAGACCACTCTGACCAAACCTGCTGCCGCTGTGACCAACAACCAGTCTGCAGTTAGCACAACGACAACAACCACCACCACAACACCAACGACAGGAACACCACCCAACACCGCCTCAACCAACGCCCCATCCAATATCACCTTATCCAACGCCCCATCCAACATCGCCCCAACTAACGGCTCATCCTCTGATATCCCACCAAGTGCTCCACCCACCACCACCTCATCCAATGCCCTGCCCAACGCCTCCTCCACCGCTGCCCCAACCAACACCCCATCCACTGTCGTCCCGGTAACACCTTTCCCTGCCAACACAAAGTGTGTGACGACCATGACGGACCCGCCCCACAAAGTCCTGTCCAAAGTCCGGCCTCTCCACAGCAGACTGACCAATCAGAGGAGGTGATGCTCTCTGCACAGGTCACATGACCCACTTTACACGGCGGCCATTTTGAACTACTGAAAGGATTTTATTATGAAATGCCAAAGTTGAACCTAAGTGGACAGATCTGGGTCAGTGACGTCGTAGTTTCAGAGAGTTTTTCAAGACTTCACTGTCACAGAATCTGTTGTTGATGTTCCACAGGAAGTGACAGACTAATGGTCTCCATGGCATCCTACAGGCAAACTGAGAGTTTGTACGGTTAATAAATAAATGTGACTATACGATGAATCCAAACTGATGTCACATGTACAATATTTACCAGGTTTAACAGATCAGTCAGAGGACGAGGTTTTTAATGATGCCGTTTGATGCATACGGGTAAGGTTTGGGTTTTTTTTTTTTTTTTAATTTTACTTGGACCATTTATACGGAGCAGTATATTATGTATCATCATAAATCAGTTCAAGTTTATCTGTAATGTTCACATGCAAATCAAAAAAAAAAAAACATTTTAAAAGTCTGATTTGATCCTGTGAACCTGTTAAATATCTGACTGAGGAATAATTAAATTAAAATCAGCTGAAACTTTTTAACTTAAATCCTTTGGAAAAGTCATGAAGCCCTTAAATTAGTTGTAATTATTGTATTATTTTTTCAGGGTTAATTTAAGGGCTAGTAAAGGAGATTTTAGGAGGTTCTTGTTTTGTAATTAGTCAGATTCTCAGGGCCAAACAGGAAGTCAGACAGTGAAGATGTCATTTTACTAACATTTACAAAACCTTGATGTATACCCAGAACAGCAAAGGACCCTGAATGCAGCCCTGATGGACACCACATGTAACTCTTTTCCTTTTCACCACCATCAGATTCGTTTTGTCAACACATTTGATAACAACAGAAATATTGTTAAAAAAAAGTCCTGAGAGAAGTCAGAGGCATATTTTTATATATTTGGTATGAAAACAAAAAGGTTTAAATTAATTCCTGCATCATTAAAGCAGCTGTTTGGTCCTGTTCCTGTGTCTTCACTCCGTTTCCTCCTCAGACTGTTTAAAATGGCCGCTGTGATGCTGACACGTGGGCGTGGCTTCAGGAACATTTGTGACTCTGGTGACGTAGAAACAGGACTTCCTATGAGGCTGAACGCAGCAGTGCGGTGGCTCTGCTAACCAACAAACATCAGAGAACTGACGAGAACCTTAAAGGATTAAAAAACTGCCGACTCTGCAGATCCGCATTCAACAGAAGAGTCACTGTCGATGCAATAAGTTCTTCATGTAGAGAAAAGTGACATCACTTTATGTTGTATGAGAAAGATTAAAGTTAACTAAACCAACTCCTCAGATTCTCTGTCATTAAGGAACCTTAAAAATGATGATTTAATGAGCTTTTTTAATGACAAAATTCTAACTATTAGAGGCAAAATTCATGACCTCCTGTCCTCAGATAGTACCTATCTAACCTCAAACACAGCTGTAAGACCTAATATATATTTAGATTGCTTCTCCCCAATTTCTCTTCAAGAATTGACCGCAGTGATTTCTTCATCTAAATCATCAACGTGTCTCTTAGACCCCATCCCAACTAGGCTACTTAAGGAGGTCTTTCCTTTAGTTAACACTCATATATTAAATATGATCAATATATCCTTATTAACAGGCTATGTACCACAGTCTTTTAAGGTAGCTGTAATTAAACCTCTACTAAAAAAGCCCACCCTGGATCCAGAGGTGTTAGCCAACTATAGACCAATATCTAATCTTCCCTTTATGTCAAAGATCCTTGAGAAAGTAGTCGCAGACCAGCTGTGTGATTTTCTCCATGATAATAATTTATTTGAGGAATTTCAGTCAGGATTTAGAGTGCATCATAGCACTGAGACAGCTCTAGTTAAAATTACAAATGACCTTCTGATTGCTTCAGACAAAGGACTTGTCTCTGTACTTGTTTTATTAGATCTTAGTGCAGCGTTTGAAACTATTGACCATCAAATTCTGCTACAGAGACTGATACTATGACCTGTTTAAAACTTTTTTGTCATGCTATACTATGACGTGTTTATCACGTTTTTTCAACATGCTATACTATTATGTTTTGAAACACTTTTTTCGACATACTATACTATGACGTGTTTAAGACTTTTTTTTGACATGCTAGTCTATGACGGTTTTGTCACATTTTTTCGACATGACGTTTTTATCACATTTTTTCAACATACTATACTATGATGTTTTTAATGACTTTTTTCAAGATACTATACTATGACGTTTTTATAACTTTTTTTTAACATACTATACTATGACGTTTTTATAACTTTTTTCAACATACTATACTATGACGTTTTTATAACTTTTTTCAACATACTATACTATGAGGTTTTTGTTGTATTTTTTTGACATTTCACGTTTTTATCACATTTTTCAACATACTATACTATGACGTTTTTAATCACTTTTTTCGACATTCTATACTATGACGTTTTTATAACTTTTTTCAACATACTATGACGTTTTTGTCGTATTTTTTTGACATTTCACATTTTTATCGCATTTTTCGACATACTATACTATGACGTTTTTAATCATTTTTTTCGACATACTATACTATGACATTTTTATCACTTTTTTTAACATACTATACTATGACGTTTTTATAACTTTTTTCAACATACTATACTATGAGGTTTTTGTTGTATTTTTTTGACATTTCACATTTTTATCGCATTTTTCGACATACTATGACGTTTTTAATCACTTTTTTCGACATTCTATACTATGACGTTTTTTTTTAACTTTTTTCAACATACTATACTATGATGTTTTTATCACTTTTTTCGACATACTATACTATGATGTTTTTAATCATTTTTTTCGACATACTATACTATGACATTTTTATCACTTTTTTTAACATACTATACTATGACGTTTTTATAACTTTTTTCAACATACTATACTATGAGGTTTTTGTTGTATTTTTTTGACATTTCAAATTTTTATCGCATTTTTCGACATACTATACTATGACGTTTTTAATCACTTTTTTCGACATTCTATACTATGACGTTTTTTTAACTTTTTTCAACATACTATACTATGATGTTTTTATCACTTTTTTCGACATACTATACTATGAGGTTTTTATCGCATTTTTTCGACATAGTATACTATGACGTGTTTATCGATTTTTTTCGACAGACTATACTATGACGTGTTTATCACTTTGTTAACATCCTATGACATTTTTATCACTATCCTATAACGTTTTCATGTCCTTTATCCCCATGTTTATCACCTTTTTCGACATACTACACTATGACGTTTTTGTCGATTTTTTCGACATATGATGTTTTTATCACATTTTTCGACATACAATACTATGATGTTTTTATCACTTTTTTCGACATATTATACTATGAGGTTTATGTCGTATTTTTTTCAACATCTGACGTTTTTATCGCATTTTTCGACATACTATACTTTGATGTTTTTATCACTGTTTTCGACATACTATACTATGATGTTTTTAAACACTTCTTTCAACATACTATACTATGACGTGTTTATCACTTTTTTTCGACATGCTATACTATGACGTGTTTAACACTTTTTTTGACATACTATACTATGACGTTTTTATCACTTTTTTCAGCATACTATACTGTGATGTTTTTAAACACTTCTTTCAGCATACTATACTATAACATGTTTAAAACTTTTTTTGAAATGCTACGCGATGACGTGTTTATCACTTTTTTCAACATACTATACTATGAGGTTTTTGTCGTATTTTTTCAACATTTGATGTTTTTATCGCATTTTTCGACATACTATACTTTGACGTTTTTACTTTTTTCGACATACTACACTATGATGTTTTTGTCAATTTTTTCGACATATGACATTTTCATTGCATTTTTTCAACATACTATACTATGACGTTATCATCATTTTTTTCAACATACTATACTATGTTTTTAAACACTCCTTTCAACATACTATACTATGACGTTTTTTCAATTTTTTCGACATACTATACTATAACGTTTTCATGTCCTTTATCGCCATAGTATACAATGACGTGTTTATTACTTTTTTTTTAGATACTATACTATGACGTTTTCATCACCTTTTTAGGCAGACTATACTATGCTGTTTTTAAACACTTTTTTTAACATACTATACTATGACGTGCTTAAAACTTTTTTGTCATGCTATACTATGATGTTTTGAAACACTTTTGTCGACATACTATACTATTACATGTTTAAAAAAAATTGACATACTATACAATGACGTTTTTATCACTTTTTTCGACATACTATACAATGACGTTTTTATCACTTTTATTCAACATACTACTATGACGTTTTTTCAATTTTTTCGACGTACTATAGTATGACGTGTTTATTACTTTTTTTTGAGATACTATACCATGACGTTTTCATCACCTTCTTAGGCAGACTATACTATGCTGTTTTTAAACACTTTTTTCAACATACTATACTATGACGTGGTTAAAACTTTTTTGCCATGCTATACTATGATGTTTTGAAACACTTTTTTCGACATACTATACTATTACATGTTTAAAAGAAACTGATATACTATACAGTGACGTTTTTTATCACTTTTTTCGACATACTATACAATGACGTGTTGATCACTTTTATTCAACATACTACTATGACGTTTTTTCAATTTTTTTGACATACTATACTATGACGTGTTTCTCACTTTTTCGACATACTATACTATGACGTTTTTATTGCATTTTTTCAACATACTATACTATGGGGTTTATGTCGTATTTTTTCAACATTTGACGTTTTTATCGCATTTCTCGACATACTATACTTTGACGTTTTTATTGCATTTTTCGACATACTATACTATGACGTTTTTGTTGATTTTTTTCGACATGACGTTTTTATCGCATTTTTCGACATACTATACTTTGACGTTTTTATCACTTTTTTCGACATACTATACTATGACGTGTTTATCGCATTTTTTTGACATATGAGGATTTCATCACTTTTTTCGACATATTATACTATGATGTTTTTATCACTTTTTTCGGCATACTATACTGTGATGTTTTTAAACACTTTCAACATACTATACTATGACATGTTTAAAACTTTTTTTGACATGCTATACGATGACGTGTTTATCACTTTTTTCGACATACTATACTATGACGTTTTTGTCGTATTTTTTCAACATTTGGCGTTTTTATTGCATTTTTCAACATACTATACTTTGACATTTTTATCACTTTTTTCGACATACTACACTATGACATTTTTATCACTTTTTTCGACATACTATACTATGACGTTTTTATCACTTTTTTTCGACATACTATACTATGACGTGTTTAAAACTTTTTTTTTGACATATTATACCATGATGTTTTTATCGCATTTTTTTGACATATGAGGTTTTCATCACTTTTTTCGACATACTGTACTATGATGTTTTTATCACTTTTTTCGGCATACTATACTGTGATGTTTTTAAACACTTTCAACATACTATACTATGACATGTTTAAAACTTTTTTTGACATGCTATACGATGATGTGTTTATCACTTTTTTCGACATACTATACTACGACGCTTTTGTCGTATTTTTTCAACATTTGGCGTTTTTATTGCATTTTTCAACATACTATACTTTGATGTTTTTACCACTTTTTTCGACATACTATACTATGACATTTTTTTCACTTTTTTCGACATACTACACTATGACGTTTTTATCACTTTTTTCGACATACTATACTATGACGTTTTTATCACTTTTTTCGACATACTATACTATGACGTGTTTAAAACTTTTTTTTTGACATACTATACCATGATGTTTTTATCGCATTTTTTTGACATATGAAGTTTTCGACACTTTTTTCGACATACTGTACTATGATGTTTTTATCACTTTTTTCGGCATACTATACTGTGATGTTTTTAAAGACTTTCAACATACTATACTATGACATGTTTAAAACTTTTTTTTGACATACTATACCATGATGTTTTTATCGCATTTTTTTGACATATGAAGTTTTCGACACTTTTTTCGACATACTATACTATGACGTTTTTATCACTTTTTTCGACATACTATACTATGACATGTTTAAAACTTTTTTTGACATGCTATACGATGACGTGTTTATCACTTTTTTCGACATACTATACTATGACGTTTTTATCATTTTTTTCGACATACTATACTATGACTTTTTTATCGCATTTTTTCGACATAGCATACTATGAAGTGTTTATCAATTTTTTTCGACAGACTATGACATGTTTATCACTTTTTTTGACATCCTATAACGTTTTTATCATTCTTTCGACATATTATACTGACGTTTTTATGACTTTCTTTCAACATGCTATAGTATAACTTTTTTATCGCATTTTTTGACATTCTATACTATGACGTGTTCATCACTTTCTTTCGACATACAATACTATGACATTTTTATCACATTCTTTCAACATACTATAGTATGACTTTTATCGCATTTTTTCGATATACTATACTATGTGTTTAAAACTTTTTTTGACATGCTATACGATGACGTTTTTATCACTTTTTTCGACATGCTATACTATGATGTTTTTATCACTTTTTTCGACATACTTAACTATGACATTTTTATCGCATTTTTTCGGCATACTATACTATGACTTTTTTATCACTTTTTTCCGACATGCCATACCATGACATTTTATTCAATTTCTTGACATTCTATACTATGACGTGTTTATTACTTTTTTCGACATGCTATTCTATAACGTGTTTATCAGTTTTCGACATGCTATACTATGACATGTTTATCAATTGTTTCGACATACTATATTGTGACATTTTTATCACAATTTTTCAACATATGAGGTTTTTATCACTTTTTCGACATGCTATACTATGACGTTTTTATCACATTTTTTCGACATACTATACTATGATGTTTAAAACTTTTTTCGACAGACTATACTATGACGTGTTGAACACTTTTTTCGACATACTATACCATGACGTTTTTATCACATTTTTTCGACACGAGGTTTTTATCACTTCTTTCGACATACTATACTATGACGTGTTCATCACTTTTTTGCGACATGCTATACTGTTATCACTTTTTTTGACATACTATACTATGTTTTTAAACACTTCTTTCAACATACTATACTATGACGTGTTTAAAACTTTTTTTGACATGCTATACGATGACGTGTTTATCACTTCTGTTGACATACCATACTATGACGTTTTTATCACTTTTTTCAACATACTATATTATGACATTTTTATCACATTTTTTTAATATACTATACTATGACGTTTTTTCAGTTTTTTCAACATACTATACTATGACGTGTTTAAAACTTTTTTTTGACCTGCTATACTCTGCCATGTTTGACTTTTTTCCGACATGCTATACTCTGTTTTTAAAGACTTTTTTCGACATACTATACTATGACGTGTTAATCACTTTTTTTTGACATGCTATACTCTGATGTTTTTAAACACTTTTTTTGACATACTATACTATAATGTGTTTAAAACTTTTTTTTGACATGCTATACTCTTTTTAAACACTTTTTTTGACATACTATACTATGACTTTTTTATCGCATTTTTTTGACATACTAAACTATGACGTGTTAATCACTTTTTTCGACATGCTATACTCTGTTTTTAAACACTTTTTTCGACATACTATACTATGACTTTTTTATCACATTTTTTTGACATACAATACTATGACATTTTTATCGCATTTTTTCGACATACTATACTATGACGTGTTAATCACTTTTTTGCTACATGCTATACTGTTATTATCACTTTTTTTCGACATATACTGTGAGGTGTTTAAAACTTTTTTTGACATGCTATACGGTGATGTGTTTATCACTTTTTTGGACATACCATACTATGACGTTTTGCTCACTTTTTCAACATACTATATTATGACATATTTTTCAATTTTTTTGACATGCTATACCATGACGTGTTTATCATTTTTTTCGACATGCTATACTGTTATAACTTTTTTCGGAATACTATACTATGACGTGTTTATCACTTCTTTTTTGACATACTATACTATGGCATTCTTATCACTATTTTTTGACATACAATTCTGTGACGTTTTTATTATCTTTTTCGACATACTATACTATGATATTTTTATTACCTTTTTCGACATACTATACTATGACATTTTTATCACTATTTTTCACCATACCATACTATGATGGTTTTATTACCTTTTTCGTCATACTATACTATGATGTTTTTATCACTATTTTTCGCCATACTATACTATGTTTTTATTACCTTTTCGCCATACTATACTGTTTTCATCCCTATTTTTCGCTATACTATGATGTTTTTATTACCTTTTCGCCATACTATACTATGATGTTTTTATTACCTTTTCGCCATACTATACTATGATGTTTTTATTACCTTTTTGTCATACTGTACTATGATGTTTTTATCACTATTTTTCGCCATACTATACTATGATGTTTTCATCACTATTTTTCGCTATACTATACTATGATGTTTTTATTACCTTTTCGCCATACTATACTATGATGTTGTAATCACTATTTTTCGCTATACTATACTATGATGGTTTTATTACCTTTTCGTCATACTATACTATGACATTTTCATCACTATTTTTCGCCATACTATACTATGATGTTTTTATTACCTTTTCGCCATACTATACTATGACGTTGTCATCACTATTTTTCGCTATACTATACTATGATGTTTTTATTACCTTTTCGTCATACTATACTATGACGTTTTCATCACTATTTTTCGCCATACTATACTATGATGTTTTTATTACCTTTTCGCCATACTATACTATGATGTTGTCATCACTATTTTTCGCTATACTATACTATGATGGTTTTATTACCTTTTCGTCATACTATACTATGACGTTTTCATCACTATTTTTCGCCATACTATACTATGATGTTTTTATCAGTATTTTTCGCCATACTATACTATGATGTTTTTATTACCTTTTCGCCATACTATACTATGATGTTTTTATTACCTTTTTGTCATACTGTACTATGATGTTTTTATTACCTTTTCGCCATACTATACTATGATGTTTTTATTACCTTTTTGTCATACTATACTATGACGTTTTCATCACTATTTTTCGCCATACTATACTATGATGGTTTTATTACCTTTTCGCCATACTATACTATGATGTTGTCATCACTATTTTTCGCTATACTATACTATGATGGTTTTATTACCTTTTCGTCATACTATACTATGACGTTTTCATCACTATTTTTCGCCATACTATACTATGATGTTTTCATCACTATTTTTCGCTATACTATACTATGATGTTTTTATTACCTTTTCGCCATACTATACTATGATGTTGTCATCACTATTTTTCGCTATACTATCCTATGATGGTTTTATTACCTTTTCGTCATACTATACTATGACGTTTTCATCACTATTTTTCGCCATACTATACTATGATGTTTTTATCACTATTTTTCGCCATACTATACTATGATGTTTTTATCACTATTTTTCGCCATACTATACTATGATGTTTTTATTACCTTTTCGCCATACTATACTATGATGTTGTCATCACTATTTTTCGCCATACTATACTATGATGGTTTTATTACCTTTTCGTCATACTATACTATGACGTTTTCATCACTATTTTTCGCCATACTATACTATGACGTTTTCATCACTATTTTTCGCCATACTACACTATGTTTTTATTGCCTTTTCGTCATACTATACTATGACGTTTTTATCACTATTTTTCGCTATACTATACTATGATGGTTTTATTACCTTTTCGTCATACTATACTATGACGTTTTCATCACTATTTTTCGCCATACTATACTATGATGTTTTTATCACTATTTTTCGCTATACTATACTATGATGGTTTTATTACCTTTTTGTCATACTATACTATGTTTTAATTACCTTTACATCATACTATACTATGACGTTTTTATCACTATTTTTCGCCATACTACACTATGATGTTTTTATTACCTTTTCATCATACTATACTATGACGTTTTTATCACTATTTTTCGCCATACTGCACTATGATGTTTTTATCACTATTTTTCGCCATACTATACTATGACCTTTTTATTATCTTTTTCGACATACTATACTATGACGTGTTTATCACTTTTTACCTCCACCAAGGAGGTTATGTTTTTGCCGGCGTTTGTCTGTTTGTCTGCAAAATAACTCGAAAAGTTCTGAGTGGATTTTGATTTAATTTTCAGGAAAGGTTGATAATGGGACAACAAACAGATGATAAAATTTTGGTGATCGGTTGAAGCGAAGTGGATAAAATAATAAAATGGCGGGAAATCTGAGCTGCTTGGCAGAGGTCTGCCCTCTCCGAGTGCTCTAGTTTACGACATACTATAGTATGATCTTTTTTCTTTTTTTTATTTTTGTGGGCTTTTTGTTTTTAATGACAGGACAGAGAGTGAAATGGGGAGACCGAGAGAGAGTGGGGACTGACATGCAGCAGAGGGCCGCAAGCTGGATTCGAACCCGTGGCCGCTGCAGTGAGGCAGTGCCTCCGTACGTGGCGTGCCAGCACTATCCACTACTCTACCGACGCCCCTATGATTTCTTTTTTATAATTTTTCATCATGTCACTAACTCGGCCCCATGTCCCAGTCTCACAGGTGGTTTGGCAGCTCATCCTGGATAGTGTGACATGTGTGGTTGTGCTGCTGCCGTGGTCCTGCCAGATGCCTCCTACTGCTGTTATCATTAGTCATACTTCTACTGTTATTATACACATGATTATTGTCACACATGTATACTATCAGATATTAATATATACACATACTATCATATATTAATTTATATACTTACAACATATCGTATCACAATTATTATTATTATTATAATATGATGACTAACATTAATGTTCTTGTACATGTTGTCATCACTGTCTGTCCTGCTTCTCTCTGTCTCTCTCCATGTCTCACTGTACATTTATTATGTTCATCTGTTCTGTGATTTTGACCTTTATAAATAAAGTGGAATTTATTTTATAACGACAAATCGACATATTTTCGGACATTTTACCTTTTGATAAACTATTTTCTGTCACTCAGACTGGAAGAAGTCACACTCACACAGTTTGTGTGCCAACAGTTTTTGTTGTGCACTGGTTTTACTGGTTTTACTGGGCAGTTAAATATTGTGTGATGAGTTCAGGCTACAGTCATCCAGCAGAGAGGCACCAAGAACACCCACCCCTCCCCCAAAATCGGTTTGGTTCAGGTTCTGGCTCTGATACTGATGTCACACCTTAGGCTCCGTCTTCTTCACAGACGAGCAGCTGATCAGCTGGTCCATGGTGCGCTCAGGGGATCATATGACCGCTACAGGAATAACAAAGTTGGGCTCAGATTTCAAGTCACCATGGATACCAGATTAATCAATCACTGATCAAACACATGTCTGATCAACCTTCTGTACTCTCTGTCTACTCCTTCAGTCTCTGAACATTTCTAAAAGGATCGTCGTCCTGAAACGACTTGTGACCTGGCGTCTGACGTGTCAGCATGATTGTGATATAAACATCCTGTGTGTGTTTGTGTGTGTGTGTGTGTGTGAGGATTCATCTCTGAGCCTTTCGCCTGGACGTGTTGTTTGTTTAAGTGTGTTTACATGTTGTTGATCTGACCTGACTTTGACTTTGTTGAACAATGTTTGAATTAAGAAAAAGAAGTGATTATTTCCTGCAGGAAGTGACGTAACAACAGCAGGAAACAGATCTGAGGTCAGCAGCACCACACAGCTGACACTCACATCTATGAGCTGACAGGCAGCACCTGAACGCACCTGCAGACCTGTCACTGTGAGAGCACCGGCAGTTTCTGCCTCCCAACCCCTGAACGCATCACAGTGACAGGCCACTCCCTCTAGCAGGAGGCGGGGCCTGAGGTGTGACATAGCTGGCATCATATTGCACAATCAATCAGTTCACTCCGCTGCTGACAGTCTGAGGATTATTGATAAGGCATCCATTCTGACAGAAAGTCCTGATCGATCAGTCCGACCGCCGCGACGCTCCAAAACCACTTCCTGTTGTCAGAGTCTTTGTCTTCAAAATAAAAGTTGATGGAAACAGAAAGCAACACAGTTCAGAGGCTGTGCTTCAGTCTGTCAGAATCAGGGCTGATCGATCACAGCTGATCAATAACTGATCATCAGGGTCCATCATGAGGGGTCGACATGTGTCGAGTGATTTAAAGGATCGGTCCAGTGTGTTTCTAAATGTCAGTGACTTCCTGTCTGTGTCTCTGAGCTCTCATTGGTTCCTACTAAAGACCTTTAAAAACACTAATCAATAGATTGATCACTGATGTCATCAATCAGCTGATCACAAACAGACGGGGACTATTTTCAGCGGTGGATTAATCCACGTTTGGAGCTGCAGTGAGTGCGAACATGTGACTTGGTCATCAGGTGACTCATTCGGTGTCGAGTCTCAGCAGCAGATTGAACGGACGAGTTACCGACGAATTGGAGATCACGTGATCGGGTCAACGGTGTGTTCACGTGCCTGTAAAAATAAAACGACGTCCACAGACATGAAACAGACTGGCAGAAACAAAAAGACTTGCAGACACAGAACTGAGAATCACAAACATGGTGGGAGGAGCCAGTGGAGGCCTCGCCATATGATGTCATCATTATTATCCCAGGAAAAATGACATTTATGAATCATTACATCAGAGCTGTTAACGGAGGGAGAAGAGTCAGCAGTGCTTGTGGTCACTGATGTTGGACCTCGTTAACAGTTCTCTGAGGAACGCAGAAAAAATAAAGAAGAAATAAGACTGACACGTGACACCACAAATATGGGACTGAAACATTGTGATGCTGCAACACAACAAACGTGACTGAGGCGTAAACGCTACAAAGATTTTCATAAATGTTTTCAGGTGTGTGCGAGATCTGTTAAAGCTGTGAATCTGCAGAGGTTTCATATTTGTGGTTTCTAAATTTACACGTTTCACTGTTTGCGTTGTTCACACATCTCACATTTTAACAGCCAACGTGTTTGATGACATCACAGGAAACGTCACATCCTGAGTGACAGAACGAATCATCTGAAGCCTGAAGAGTTTCTGTGTCAAGTTAAATTGAATCCGAGATTAAAGTCAGAATGGTTGTGAATGAGCTGTTTATATCTCCACAGGGAGCTGGTCCTCGTCTACAGAGATCACCATTTTGCACCGCCATGTTCCTACAGTAGCCCAGAACGGACAAACCAAACACTGACTCTTGATAGAGACATTCATGTGTTCATAATCAGCTGGTGTGTGTGTTTCTGAGAGGAAGAGACCTCTGAGGATAACTCAGCTCCTCAACAATCAACACTGAAGGAATTCTGACCAGGAGAAGTTTCAACTGGTTGTAATCTGTAATCTGTAATCTGTAATCCTGAATGACAAACAACACACTGGACATTTGGAGCTGAAACAATCAGCTGGTTAATCAATAAGTGACAGATTATTAATGAGATGAATAATCTTTGGATCGATGACATCAGACTGATCATGTGACTGATCATCTGAAGAACGTCGCTCTGTCTTGACCTCACACAGTTGATTGATCAATCTGACATTGGTTTAAAACAGGAAATAAAATGTGATTGGTTCAGCTGATCTGAAGTCAGTGACGGACCGATCACTGATCAATCACCCTGATTGGCTGACAGACTGAGGTACCGATGATGTCAGCAGGACGACACCTGGACTCTCAGGACGGGCTCTGTGCTGTTCTGCAGTCCCAGTCTGTACCTGCACTCTGTGAGGGGGGGCAGTCTGTCTGTGGGGGCGTGGCCTCTGATGGCCCCGCCTCCTCTGCCTGAAGCCCTCTGATAGGGGGGCTGGTTTGAGGATCGGCTCCTCCTGCTGTGCTTTTAATTTCAACTGAAACAATGTTGGGATCTTCACCTCCTGCTCCTCCTCCTCCTGTTGCTTCTCCTCCTGCTGCTGCTCCTCCTCCTCCTCCTCCCATCCAGAACTCAGCCACCACACTGACCTCTGCCACTCCTGCTGACCCCTGACCTCCAGACACACCTCCTCCTCCATCAGAGGGCTGGCTGGAGGAGGACAGAGCTTCAGTGATGATGGCGGCCGTCTGAGCAACCCAGTTTAGCTCCGCCCTTACTTCCCCTCCACCTGCTGCTGCAGATGCAGGAGAGGAGGAGGAGGAGGAAGAGGAGGAGGTCTGGGGGTCGGTGTGAGGTCCCGGCTGGATGGTGTTGGGTCCTGGTTGGGTGGTGTTGGCAGGTCCAGTTGTCGCCACCGCAGCAGCAGCGGTGTTGTTGTTGTTTGCGTTATCCTGCAGGGCCGTCTGATTGGCCTGACCCGCCTGCTGGTTCTGCAGCAGCATCTCCTGAATCCGAATCTGCTGCAGGATGGCAGGAAGCTCATAATGATGGAAGAAGTAGATCATGGAGTGCTGAAGGAAAAGAGGAGGAGAATGTTAGTGACAGGAAGCCATTTAAACCCTGCAGTAGAAACAGTCCTCCAAGTCCTACGCTGGTATTTATGCTTATTGCGATGTTATTTCCTGCATTGGTGCATACACAGAAAATCTGTACAGCTAAAAACTTCTGTGAGTCAATAAACACTGATTAAAGTACTGAAAATGTGTCACAGGAAAAAAATTACATAACAATCTGATGTTTTCGTTCATTATATGGAACCGCTTATCCTATTCACAGGGGGGCGGAGCCTATCCCAGCATGTCAGAGCACCTGGAGGAAACCCACGCTGACACAAGGAGAACATGTCGGAGCACCTGGAGGAAACCCACGCTGACACAGGGAGAACATGTCAGAGCACCTGGAGGAAACCCACGCTGACACAAGGAGAACATGTCGGAGCACCTGGAGGAAACCCACGCTGACACAGGGAGAACATGTCAGAGCACCTGAAGGAAACCCACGCTGACACGGGGAGAACATGTCAGAGCACCTGGAGGAAACCCACGCTGACACAGGGAGAACATGTCAGAGCACCTGGAGGAAACCCACACTGACACAGGGAGAACATGTCAGAGCACCTGGAGGAAACCCACGCTGACACAGGGAGAACATGTCAGAGCACCTGGAGAAAACCCACGCTGACACAAGGAGAACATGTCAGAGCACCTGGAGGAAACCCACGCTGACACAGGGAGAACATGTCAGAGCACCTGGAGAAAACCCACGCTGACACAGGTAGAACATGTCGGAGCACCTGGAGGAAACCCACGCTGACACAGGAAGAACATGTCGGAGCACCTGGAGGAAACCCACGCTGACACGGGGAGAACATGTCAGAGCACCTGGAGGAAACCCACGCTGACACGGGGAGAACATGTCAGAGCACCTGGAGGAAACCCACGCTGACACAAGGAGAACATGTCAGAGCACCTGGAGGAAACCCACGCTGACACAAGGAGAACATGTCGGAGCACCTGGAAGAAACCCACACTGACACAGGGAGAACATGTCAGAGCACCTGGAGGAAACCCACGCTGACACAAGGAGAACATGTCGGAGCACCTGGAGGAAACCCACGCTGACACAGGGAGAACATGTCAGAGCACCTGGAGGAAACCCACGCTGACACAAGGAGAACATGTCGGAGCACCTGGAGGAAACCCACGCTGACACAGGGAGAACATGTCAGAGCACCTGAAGGAAACCCACGCTGACACGGGGAGAACATGTCAGAGCACCTGGAGGAAACCCACGCTGACACAGGGAGAACATGTCAGAGCACCTGGAGGAAACCCACACTGACACAGGGAGAACATGTCAGAGCACCTGGAGGAAACCCACGCTGACACAGGGAGAACATGTCAGAGCACCTGGAGAAAACCCACGCTGACACAAGGAGAACATGTCAGAGCACCTGGAGGAAACCCACGCTGACACAGGGAGAACATGTCAGAGCACCTGGAGAAAACCCACGCTGACACAGGTAGAACATGTCGGAGCACCTGGAGGAAACCCACGCTGACACAGGAAGAACATGTCGGAGCACCTGGAGGAAACCCACGCTGACACAGGGAGAACATGTCAGAGCACCTGGAGGAAACCCACGCTGACACGGGGAGAACATGTCGGAGCACCTGGAGGAAACCCACGTTGACACGGGGAGAACATGTCGGAGCACCTGGAGGAAACCCACGCTGACACGGGGAGAACATGTCGGAGCACCTGGAGGAAACCCACGCTGACACGGGGAGAACATGTCAGAGCACCTGGAGGAAACCCACGCTGACACGGGGAGAACATGTCAGAGCACCTGGAGGAAACCCACGCTGACACAAGGAGAACATGTCAGAGCACCTGGAGGAAACCCACGCTGACACAAGGAGAACATGTCGGAGCACCTGGAAGAAACCCACACTGACACAGGGAGAACATGTCAGAGCACCTGGAGGAAACCCACGCTGACACAGGGAGAACATGTCAGAGCACCTGGAGAAAACCCACGCTGACACAGGGAGAACATGTCGGAGCACCTGGAGGAAACCCACACTGACACAGGGAGAACATGTCAGAGCACCTGGAGAAAACCCACGCTGACACAAGGAGAACATGTCGGAGCACCTGGAGGAAACCCACGCTGACACGGGGAGAACATGTCGGAGCACCTGGAGGAAACCCACGCTGACACGGGGAGAACATGTCAGAGCACCTGGAGGAAACCCACGCTGACACAGGGAGAACATGTCAGAGCACCTGGAGGAAACCCACACTGACACGGGGAGAACATGTCGGAGCACCTGGAGGAAACCCACGCTGACACGGGGAGAACATGTCAGAGCACCTGGAGGAAACCCACACTGACACGGGGAGAACATGTCGGAGCACCTGGAGGAAATTCACGCTGACACGGGGAGAACATGTCAGAGCACCTGGAGGAAACCCACGCTGACACGGGGAGAACATGTCAGAGCACCTGGAAGAAACCCACGCTGACACAGGGAGAACATGTCAGAGCACCTGGAGGAAACCCACGCTGACACAGGGAGAACATGTCAGAGCACCTGGAGGAAACCCATGCTGACACAGGGAGAACATGTCAGAGCACCTGGAAAAAACCCATACTGACACAGGGAGAACATGTCGGAGCACAACTCCACACAGAAGGGCTCTCCCACTCCCCCAACGTAGTGAAAAGACATCATTAAGAGTGTACAACGTGATGACACGGAACATTCTGCTGCTAATAGAACGTATGTTCTGTTTGTTATGGTTCTGATTTTAGGTCTACTTCAACAGCAACATGTAAACCACGACCTCCTGCCGCTGTTAAACTTTCCATCCTGTGAGAACAGGTCATGTGACACAGGTTATGTTACCTGAACCTCACTGACACATTGTTTTCAGACTAAAACGTTTATACTCTCTGAGGGCTGAGTTTTTAATCTAACATCAGTGCTCTTATTTTAAAATGTACGGGGATGATGATGATGATGGTTCTGACCTGGATGAAGAGCCAGGAGGTGACCAGCGCCAGGCTGCTGTACTGACCATTGAAGCGGTAGTGATAGGCGTAGAAGGCAAAGTGGTACAGATAGAAAAACCTGAGGAACACAAACACATCACAAATAATACACTCACTTTAATGGATTTTGTTTTTACCTTTAAAAACCCTTACCACACTGGGGTCCACAAGTGTTTCTGTTCATGAGATTCAGATCTGTGTCGACTCATTAAACATCTGGATACTGACAGCATTATAATTCATTTTTAATTAAAAAAAATCATCACATAAAACAAAATCCCTCAGCCTTATAAACACCTTAAGCTCATCATTAAGAGAATCATTAAATGTTTCACACTGATGTGAAAGTCAGAACATTAACCCTTAAACTCTACTTACTCTATTAATTAAGATTTTTTTCATGTCTATTTTTAAATTAAAATGAAGAATCTTAAGATAATTAATGGGTTTCAGGGTTAATTAAGGGTTAATTAAGAATATCTTAAGGGAGTGTCTGTGGGTGTGGTCAGAAATGAGACGCTGTTGGTCATGTGACTCACCTCAGCCAGTGGCGTTTGCTGGTGTTGGTGTGGCAGCAGATGGCGTCGTACTGGTCGGCCAACCAGACGATGAGGATGATGTAGAAGGCTGTTGTCGTGTCGTTGAAGAACTCTGACATGATGGCCTCCATGCCTGATGACAGGAAATGACATCAGAGGGTCAATATTTAACTCTTCACGCTGCACAAAACCTCCAACCAATCACAACCTAACCAGCTGCCTGGGACTTGAAAGTTATGACTTGGGACTGTTTCGACTTGGGACTTGACTGCCTCGACAATCTGAGCTCTCAGGACACAGACTCACCAACGAGGGCCAGGATGACAGTGAGTAGAGGGGCTGCTGGGAAGGCGATGGTCATGTTCATCTCCAACATCTGCAGCAGGTCCACTGAGGGGGGACAGACGGAGACCAGATCAACACTTAGATCATGTGTTAGATACATGTTTCATATGTTCAGTGTTCTGATCATATCAGTGTTCTGTGCTCGGACCAATCCTATTTACTCTATAGATGCTTCCTTTAGGTAACATCGTTAGAAATCACTCTGTAAATTTCCATTGTTATGCGGATGATACACAGTTGTATTTATCGATGAAGCCAGAAGGAAGTAATCAATTAACCTCACGGACTGCATTTTTTCATCTGCTGTTTTAGCTTCTCTGCACTGGCTTTCTGTAAAATCCAGAATTGAATATAAAATCCTACTGTTAACTTATAAAGCTCTAAATGGTCAAGCTCCGTCATATCTTAGAGAGCTCATAGTGCCATATTATCCCACCAGAACACTGCGCTCTGAGAACGCAGGGTTACTCGTGGTCCCTAAAGTCTCCAAAAGTAGATCAGGAGCCAGAGCCTTCAGCTATCAGGCTCCTCTCCTGTGGAATCATCTTCCTGTTACGGTCCGGGAGGCAGACACCGTCTCCACATTTAAGACTAGACTTAAGACTTTCCTCTTTGATAAAGCTTATAGTTAGGGCTGGCTCAGGCTTGCCCTGTACCAGCCCCTAGTTAGGCTGACTTAGGCCTAGTCTGCCGGAGGACCCCCCTATAATACACTGGGAGTATTGGGGAGTTTTTCCTGATCAGCTGTGAGGGTCATAAGGACAGAGGGATGTCGTATGCTGTAAAGCCCTGTGAGGCAAATTGTGATTTGTGATATTGGGCTTTATAAATAAAATTGAATTGAATTGAATCATATGTCAGACATGTGTTTGACGTGCTCAGTGTTCTGATCATGTGTCAGACACATGTTTGACATGTTCAGTGTTCTGATCATGTGTCAGACATGTTTGACATGTTCAGTGTTCTGATCATGCGTCAGACACATGTTGGACGGGTTCAGTGTTCTGATCATGTGTCAGACACATGTTTGACATGTTCAGTGTTCTGATCATGTGTCAGACACATGTTTGACATGTTCAGTGTTCTGATCATGTGTCAGACACATGTTTGACATGTTCAGTGTTCTGATCATGTGTCAGACATGTTTGACATGTTCAGTGTTCTGATCATGCGTCAGACACATGTTGGACGGGTTCAGTGTTCTGATCATGCGTCAGACACATGTTGGACGGGTTCAGTGTTCTGATCATGTGTCAGATATTTAAAGGAGTCAGAGCTCCTGCTGCTGAGTGGATGTGAGGTCTGAGAGGACACTGACCGATGAAGACGAAGATCTGATGATGAGAATATCTGAGCAGCATGGAGACGGACAGAGTCTGAAAACACAGAACAGAAACAAATGATTAAATGACTCAAGTAAATGTTTTGGTTTGTTCTTTATAGACGTTCTCCTGCGATGCTCTGACTGTGTGATCTCATCTTCAACATTCAGCTGCTGTAAAACATCACAACTTCTTCACTTACGAATATGACCATGATGACGAAGGCTGCCAGGTACGAGGTTCTGGCCATCCACATGCTGACGAAGCGGTAATGTTCTCCAGACACCACGTTTCTTAAGAACCCTGGAGAGAACCAAATTGTGATATCACCAACCTGCTGATGACTCAAATTTCAAATATCAACACAATGTTACTGCCTGAGCAAGTTATTTATTCACAACAGGAAGAGGAACTCAGGCTGTGAGATCAGAGTGGGGGATTAAAGGAACTAAGGCTCTGTAGGTGAAGTAGGACATAAGAGGAACAGTGGTTCTGTAACTGGACTATATATGATAAGAGGAACCCAGGTTTGATATTTGGAGTTGGAGATCAGAGGAACTCGAGCTTGGTATTTGGAGTTGGAGATCAGAGAAACTCTTGGTATTTGGAGTGGGGGATCAGAGGAACTCGGGTTTGGTATTTGGAGTTGGAGATCAGAGGAACTCGAGCTTGGTATTTGGAGTTGGAGATCAGAGGAACTCTTGGTATTTGGAGTGGGGATCAGTGGAACTCTTGGTATTTGGAGTGGGGGATCAGAGGAACTCGGGTTTGGTATTTGGAGTTGGAGATCAGAGGAACTCGAGCTTGGTATTTGGAGTTGGAGATCAGAGGAACTCTTGGTATTTGGAGTGGGGATCAGTGGAACTCTTGGTATTTGGAGTGGGGATCAGTGGAACTCTTGGTATTTGGAGTGGGGGATCAGAGGAACTCGGGTTTGGTATTTGGAGTTGGAGATCAGAGGAACTCGAGCTTGGTATTTGGAGTTGGAGATCAGAGGAACTCTTGGTATTTGGAGTGGGGATCAGTGGAACTCTTGGTATTTGGAGTTGGAGATCAGAGGAACTCGAGCTTGGTATTTGAAGTTGGAGATCAGAGGAACTCGAGCTTGGTATTTGGAGTTGGAGATCAGAGGAACTTGAGCTTGGTATTTGGAGTTGGAGATCAGAGGAACTCTTGGTATTTGGAGTGGGGATCAGTGGAACTCTTGGTATTTGGAGTGGGGGATCAGAGGAACTCTTGGTATTTGGAGTGGGGGATCAGAGGAACTCGGGTTTGGTATTTGGAGTTGGAGATCAGAGGAACTCGAGCTTGGTATTTGGAGTTGGAGATCAGAGGAACTCTTGGTATTTGGAGTGGGGATCAGTGGAACTCTTGGTATTTGGAGTTGGAGATCAGAGGAACTCGAGCTTGGTATTTGAAGTTGGAGATCAGAGGAACTCGAGCTTGGTATTTGGAGTTGGAGATCAGAGGAACTTGAGCTTGGTATTTGGAGTTGGAGATCAGAGGAACTCTTGGTATTTGGAGTGGGGATCAGTGGAACTCTTGGTATTTTGAGTGGGGGATCAGAGGAACTCTTGGTATTTGGAGTGGGGGATCAGAGGAACTCGGGTTTGGTATTTGGAGTTGGAGATCAGAGGAACTCGAGCTTGGTATTTGGAGTTGGAGATCAGAGGAACTTGAGCTTGGTATTTGGAGTTGGAGATCAGAGGAACTCTTGGTATTTGGAGTGGGGATCAGTGGAACTCTTGGTATTTGGAGTTGGAGATCAGAGGAACTCGAGCTTGGTATTTGGAGTTGGAGATCAGAGGAACTCTTGGTATTTGGAGTGGGGGATCAGAGGAACTCTTGGTATTTGGAGTGGGGGATCAGAGGAACTCGAGCTTGGTATTTGGAGTTGGAGATCAGAGGAACTCGAGCTTGGTATTTGGAGTTGGAGATCAGTGGAACTCTTGGTATTTGGAGTGGGGGATCAGAGGAACTCTTGGTATTTGGAGTGGGGGATCAGAGGAACTCGGGTTTGGTATTTGGAGTGGGGGATCAGAGGAACTCGGGTTTGGTATTTGGAGTGGGGGATCAGAGGAATTCGGGTTTCGTATTTGGAGTGGGGGATCAGAGGAACTCAAGTATGGTAACTGAAGGAAGAATTCAAAGAACCAAAACTCTGTCTTTATTTTCAGTGTATCTTTACCTTTGTTCTCCTCGTTCTCAGCGAGCGCTTTCACGCTGGACATCAGGATGTCGTCATACCCCAAAAACTCATCAAGCAGGAAGCGACTGAAGCCGTCGCCAAAACACTCGTCCTTCATGGGATCTATACAGGTTTATATCACAGGTGTTAGAGTCATGTGACTGTGATGCAGACAGGTGTTAGAGTCATGTGACTGTGATGCAGACAGGTGTTAGAGTCATGTGACTGTGATGCAGACAGGTGTTAGAGTCATGTGAATGTGATGCAGACAGGTGTTAGAGTCATGTGACTGTGATGCAGACAGGTGTTAGAGTCATGTGACTGATGCAGACAGGTGTTAGAGTCATGTGAATGTGATGCAGACAGGTGTTAGAGTCATGTGAATGTGATGCAGACAGGTGTTAGAGTCATGTGACTGATGCAGACAGGTTTTAGAGTCATGTGACTGTGATGCAGACAGGTGTTAAAGTCATGTGACTGATGCAGACAGGTGTTAGAGTCATGTGACGGATGCAGACAGGTGTTGGAGTCATGTGACTGTGATGCAGACAGGTTTTAGAGTCATGTGACTGTGATGCAGACAGGTGTTAGAGTCATGTGACTGATGCAGACAGGTTTTAGAGTCATGTGACTGTGATGCAGACAGGTGTTAGAGTCATGTGACTGTGATGCAGACAGGTGTCAGAGTCATGTGACTGATGCAGACAGATGTTAGAGTCATGTGAATGTGATGCAGACAGGTTTTAGAGTCATGTGACTGTGATGCAGACAGGTGTTAGAGTCATGTGACTGATGCAGACAGGTGTTAGAGTCATGTGACTGTGATGCAGACAGATGTTAAAGTCATGTGACTGTGATGCAGACAGGTGTTAGAGTCATGTGACTGATGCAGACAGGTTTTAGAGTCATGTGACTGTAATACAGACAGGTGTTAGAGTCATGTGACTGATGCAGACAGGCGTTAAAGTCGTGACTGTGATGCAGACAGGTGTTAGAGTCATGTGACTGTGATGCAGACAGGTGTTAGAGTCATGTGACTGTGATGCAGACAGGTTTTAGAGTCATGTGACTGTGATGCAGACAGGTTTTAGAGTCATGTGACTGTGATGCAGACAGGTGTTAGAGTCATGTGACTGTGATGCAGACAGGTTTTAGAGTCATGTGACTGCGATGCAGACAGGTGTTAGAGTCATGTGACTGTGATGCAGACAGGTGTTAGAGTCATGTGACTGTGATGCAGAGGTGTTAGAGTCATGTGACTGATGCAGACAGGTGTTAGAGTCATGTGACTGTGATGCAGACAGGTGTTAGAGTCATGTGACTGTGATGCAGACAGGTGTTAGAGTCATGTGACTGATGCAGACAGGTGTTAGAGTCATGTGACTGCGATGCAGACAGGTGTTAGAGTCATGTGACTGTGATGCAGAGGTGTTAGAGTCATGTGACTGTGATGCAGACAGGTGTTAGAGTCATGTGACTGTGATGCAGACAGGTGTTAGAGTCATGTGACTGTGATGCAGACAGGTGTTAGAGTCATGTGACTGTGATGCAGACAGGTGTTAGAGTCATGTGACTGTGATGCAGACAAGTGTTAGAGTCATGTGACTGTGATGCAGACAGGTGTTAGAGTCATGTGACTGTGATGCAGACAGGTGTTAGAGTCATGTGACTGTGATGCAGACAGGTGTTAGAGTCATGTGACTGTGATGCAGACAGGTTTTAGAGTCATGTGACTGTGATGCAGACAGGTTTTAGAGTCATGTGACTGTGATGCAGACAGGTGTTAGAGTCATGTGACTGTGATGCAGACAGGTTTTAGAGTCATGTGACTGCGATGCAGACAGGTGTTAGAGTCATGTGACTGTGATGCAGACAGGTGTTAGAGTCATGTGACTGTGATGCAGAGGTGTTAGAGTCATGTGACTGATGCAGACAGGTGTTAGAGTCATGTGACTGTGATGCAGACAGGTGTTAGAGTCATGTGACTGTGATGCAGACAGGTGTTAGAGTCATGTGACTGATGCAGACAGGTGTTAGAGTCATGTGACTGCGATGCAGACAGGTGTTAGAGTCATGTGACTGTGATGCAGAGGTGTTAGAGTCATGTGACTGTGATGCAGACAGGTGTTAGAGTCATGTGACTGTGATGCAGACAGGTGTTAGAGTCATGTGACTGTGATGCAGACAGGTGTTAGAGTCATGTGACTGTGATGCAGACAGGTGTTAGAGTCATGTGACTGTGATGCAGACAGGTGTTAGAGTCATGTGACTGATGCAGACAGGTGTTAGAGTCATGTGACTGTGATGCAGACAAGTGTTAGAGTCATGTGACTGTGATGCAGACAGGTGTTAGAGTCATTTGAATTGAGCGTCTCACCCAGAGTGACGACCATGACGGGGATGTTGAGTCTCTGTCTGGTGCTCTGAGACAGACGCAGGAAGCCGTACTCCAGAGAATACTCCACGATGTACTCCTCCTGAGGCCAAACTAAAACAACAACAACAACAACAACAAACAACAAACATCAACAACACAGGCAGGACTGATTACATGCTCCATTAATCACATGTTTAAGTATCTGGAGGGAAACACAGGAAGCTTAGTATGTTTGTGTGTAAGCAGCGGCTTCAGTGCTCTGTCTGTGAGACACACGATGCATTCAGGAAAGTTCAGTGAAACTGAGTTGTTCCTCAGCCTTTGTAGACAGCTGGACAGATTAACCTCTTGGGTCCTCCAGGGCCTATGCTGGTATTTTTGTTTATTGTGATGTCATTTCCTGGAGTATCTTCAAATGTGTCATATCAATAAAATCTGTCCAACCTGAGCTAAAAGATTATGAGTCATAAATCAAAGAACTGAAACTTTGTAATCAAAAATATATAAACAAAAATCAGATGTTTTTCAACAGATTTCACAAAATAAAAACACATAACATTTTTATATGTATAAACCATTTCTGAGCTCTCCATCTGTGATCTGTGTTCATCATTTAGTTTTTGAGCAGAGTGAAAAGGTGTTTGACATTCCTCTGCCGCCATATTGCGTGAGGTACATACACAACATAATGCAATGACATCATTGTGAGCGTACAACATGATGACGGGGAAGACAGAAGTCTGAACCTTCTGCTACTAAAAGAGTAAAGACTGAGAGTTCTGGTTATTATGGTTTTCATTTTACATCTATATCTAGAATATTTACAGAATTATGGAAACAATGATCTCCTGCAGCCATTAGGGCTCATTTATGCTCCCTTTACGTATGAAAATGTATACGTCTGTTTCAAACGATGTTACCGTCACTGCCCACATACTTCCATGCGCCCTTTACGTTGGCATGGTTGTTAACCAATATATCCACCAGGAGGCAGCCCAGAGTCAAAAGCTTATGACAACAACAAACTCACAAACAAACATGTCGACTGCTGTGGAGATACTGATAATGTACCTCTTTCATAAAAGACAAAAACAGAGGCAGCGCTGTAGGAGGCGGTGGTCGGTGAGGCCGTTAAATACATCGCGACTGGAGGACGGAGAATTCTTTTCTCTAGTACTGCCGATGAGAGAAACTGAATTGTTATTTCGTCTTCGTGTCTCACTAGAGCTACGTATCGGGTAGTGACAGCAACACTGCCCCCATGGTTCCCAGTGGTACTGCTCCGTTTGGCCCATATCCGTAAGCTTTATGGAAACGTGAAGAAATACGGACGAAATGAACGCAGAGCACAGACAGAAGGCTCCGTCCATATCCGGATCCGTATTTAACGCTGAGCATAAATGAGCCCTTACAGGGAAATACTGTGTTTACATCACCGTAAAGTACGGTGATGACGTGATGAGGGGGAAGAATCAGAGAAAACAAACAAACCCTGAATGAATCTGTCCTGGTGTTTCATGCTTTAATTCGCATGTATGATTATTGTTGATGTTACTATGGCAAAAGTCTTCACGGTGTTGTTTAGTGTCAATTTTCCACAGTATCTGATGAGTTTATGGTTTCAGAGATCTCATCATGTCTCATCATGTTGTTATTCTTCTCTGCTGCCACCTTCTGGTGTGGAGAACAGTCTCAGCCTGTCAGTAGAACCCTGCCCTGCGTTCCAAATCGCATACTTCTACTATATACTTTCAGTATGTACTGCAGCTCTCCTTAAAAAGTATGTAGTGTAGTATGCAGTATGCATGCAGTATGCATACTATTGGGACACACTACATCCGCCATCACATCGCTCCCTGAACTCCGACCCTCTTGCTCACTTCCGCCGCCGTCCGTAGCGCCACATTTGAATATTTTGTGTTGTTGTACTTCGGAGATGCAGCCAATCTCCTCTCGTCGAGCTCGCCAGAGTCGTGCATACTGTCGGAGGTGCTGGAGAGCTCTGTTGCTGTTATGTCGTCATGTATGTTGTTGTTTCTAATAAACAGTCCCAAGCCTATTATTAGTGACCTGTCTATTGAACTAGTCACCAGTAGGCTTATTAACCCCCTTCACACACAGCTCTCTGTTGCTGGCAGATGTTTGATGTTAAATATATTTACAGCTATGCAGCTGCTGGCACTATATTCTGTCTGCACATGAAGCAGCCTTACATTCACATTACTTTTATTTGTAGTGTAACATACTTGCACATTCTTACTACATTACATACAAGATGTGTTTGACTTTTACTATTCATATATTTATTAATCTATACTGCTCATACCTGGCCTATAATGTATTCATATTTAGTCACATTCATTTATTATTCATACCACACTTACACCACTGCCTGTACTGGTAGAATCTTCTATACTGTAGTCATAGTTGAACCCTAACATTAATTATACTATAATCACAGTAAAGTTGAATGTTGTAACCGTGTTCTTGCAAAACTGTATGACATGTGACAGTATATAATCAGATCATTGCAGTCCTAATATGTAGTGTCTTAGTATCTCAAATTAAATAAACCATGTATGAAAGGAAGTGTGGGCGTTGGTTGTACACACAGCTCAGTCAGTGCGACGTAACTTCTGCTGCACAAAGGATTGTGGGTCAGAATGGCCAAAGAAGCATGCTGACATGCATACTGCGAAATGTGACCGGATGTAGGAGAACATCCTGGTACTTTTGGCATACTGCATCTGACATACTATGTATTGGGACACACTAATTCTTTTTCTGGCGTACTAAATAGTATGGTAGTATGGGTATTGGAACGCAGGACTGGTTCCTGTTCTTTAAACATACTCAGACTAACCAGCTGGTATCAGGATGAACTCCTCGAGGTGACCTCTGACCTGTATGCTCTGCATCAACACTGATACTGATAACCGAGTGACTCCTCAGGTGGTCGAATGAGTCACTCCTAGGGCTGGGAGGTATGACAAAATTTTCATATCACGTTTTTTTAAAAAGTCGTATCGGTTTCATGATATTTGGTATTTTGCTCGGGTTCGGCCCACTTGACATGCTGCTCTGTGGTGCTATAGCCTATTCAAGTGCTGGTATTTGTTATTTACATGACAACGCCTGAACGCAACACAGGCTCTGCTCCATTAGTGTCGTGCTCGGTTATAATTGTCTCGGACTCAGGTCGGCTTTGGTCAGGAAAATGCAGCCCGAGCCGTGCTCTATTGTGCTCACCTGTGTGTGCGTGTGTTTGTGTGTGTGTGTGAGCGCGTATATTATATTATGTAATATTATATATATTACACACATATATATATATTATATATATTACACACACACACACACACACACATACATATATATATATATATATATATATATATATATATAAAATAAATATAACAAAAAATATTGAACTTATTATGATATTGTAAATGATGGTGATGCACTTGTATGTTGTACACTAGATTTGATTGAGGTGGGTATCTGATAGTCTAGAACTTGATAATAATCACATGCAATAATTCAAACCCTTCATTCCAAATTATCTTCAACCATTAAAATGTAATGTAATCAACAAGGTCTAATCAACCTCCTTGATTGAAAAACTATCACCTCACTGTATAGGATTATTATGTACAGCCTACTATAAAGTAGCTGCTAGCTAGAGTGGTCCAAACTGATGTTAAAATGCTTCTACATTTTCTGCAGCTGGACCTCACTAATTTCAAAACCCTGGCTACGGCCCTGGCTATTTAATTTGATTAATAAAAGGACAAGGTATAGACCTGTTCTATAGACCTGGATATGAAGCGTCCGTAGCGCCAAAAAATATATCATTAATTTCTAAAGAGCTAAAAAAAAAAAAAAAAAAAATCAGCAGCGGCAGTCACTGCTCTTTTTGGTATGAGTTCTTCTGACTCATCATGTTCTTCTTCAGCATCATGTACAGTTGCTTTGTTTTCAGGACTCTCCAGCAGCCATTCTCGCCTCTGAACTTTTCTCTATGCTCTCACTCTCACTGTCTCTGGCATGCCTGTGGTCTGCAGCGGTGAAATGGGTCCCGCCACGCACATTCAAGACGTTGTATGAGTTATTCACCGGTATTACAATTTATGAAAAATTCATATTATAACGAAAATAAATACCGGTTGTCGGTACGAACCAGCATACCGCACAGCCCTAGTCACCCCCCCCCCCCCAAAAAAAAAACACAGATGATCTACTGGATCTTATCCTGCACAACATATCTGATATATACTGAGTCCCCCAACATGCTGCATCCTCTGGACACTAAAACACTGTGGGGACAGTGAAACACCGTGGGGACAGTGACACACCGTGGGGACAGTAAAACACCGTGGGGACAGTGACACACTGTGGGGACAGTAAAACACACTGTGGGGACAGTAAAACACTGTGAGGACAGTGACACACTGTGGGGACAGTGACACACTGTGGGGACAGTAAAACACACTGTGAGGACAGTGACACACTGTGGGGACAGTGACACACTGTGGGGACAGTAAAACACACTGTGGGGACAGTAAAACACTGTGAGGACAGTGACACACTGTGGGGACAGTAAGACACACTGTGGGGACAGTGACACACTGTGGGGACAGTGACACACTGTGGGGAAAGTAAAACACTGTGGGGACAGTAAAACACACTGTGGGGACAGTAAAACACTGTGAGGACAGTGACACACTGTGGGGACAGTAAGACACACTGTGGGGACAGTAAAACACTGTGAGGACAGTGACACACTGTGGGGACAGTAAGACACACTGTGGGGACAGTGACACACTGTGGGGACAGCGACACACTGTGGGGAAAGTAAAACACTGTGGGGACAGTAAAACACTGTGAGGACAGTGACACACTGTGGGGACAGTAAAACACACTGTGGGGACAGTAAAACACACTGTGGGGACAGTAAAACACTGTGAGGACAGTGACACACTGTGGGGACAGTAAAACACACTGTGGGGACAGTAAAACACACTGTGGGGACAGTAAAACACTGTGAGGACAGTAAGACACTGTGGGGACAGTAAGACACACTGTGGGGACAGTGACACACTGTGGGGAAAGTAAAACACTGTGGGGACAGTGACACACTGTGGGGACAGTGACACACTGTGGGGAAAGTAAAACACTGTGGGGACAGTAAAACACACTGTGGGGACAGTGACACACCGTGGGGACAGTGACACACCGTGGGGACAGTGACACACCGTGGGGACAGTGACACACCGTGGGGACAGTGATACCATGCAAGGTCAGATAAGCCTTTATCAGATATGGTGTGTCCTTCAGCTGAGCTGCTCACAGTCTGACAGTCAGTGTAACTGAACAACAGCTGAACTCAGAGTTCATTAACCTGCAGCTACAATGTTCCTGATATCAACTGTTCACACTACAACGTGGAGGTGAAAGGAGGAGGAGGCAGAGGAGGAGGAGGCAGAAGAGGAGGAGGAGGAGGAGGAGGCAGAAGGAGGCAGAAGAGGAGGAGGAGGAGGAGGAGGCAGAAGGAGGCAGAAGAGGAGGAGGAGGAGGAGGAGGCAGAAGGAGGCAGAAGAGGAGGAGGAGGAGGAGGAGGCAGAAGGAGGCAGAAGAGGAGGAGGAGGAGGAGGAGGCAGAAGGAGGCAGAAGAGGAGGAGGAGGAGGAGGAGGCAGAAGGAGGCAGAAGAGGAGGAGGAGGAGGAGGAGGCAGAAGGAGGCAGAAGAGGAGGAGGAGGAGGAGGAGGAGGAGAAGGAGGGTTTACCTGCTCTGGTCATCATCTCCAGCTCAGACACTGAGTCCTTCAGCGGCTGCATACCTTTAGTGGTCTGACTGAAGGAGACGTCCTGACTGTCGTTCACTCCTCCTCCTCCTCCTCCTGCTGCTGCTCTGCCTCCTCCAACACCTCCTCCAATCAGAGACGGCTTCAGACGAGGCTCCATATCAAGCTCAAACTGCAGCATAAAAAAAACTACTCAGGGAACTACAGGAAGTCATCAAACAACAACAGGAAGTCATCAGAAAAGTACAGGAAGTCATCAGAGAAGTATAGGAAGCCATCAGAGAACTACAGGAAGTCATTAGAAAACTACAAGAAGTCATCAGAGGACTACAGAAAGTCACCAGAGAAGTACAGGAAGTCTTTAGAGAACTACAGGAAGTCACAAGAGAAGTACAGGAACTCATCCTAACTCCTGCTGACCACTGGTGACCCCTGTTGGCTGTGGAGCAAACCACACCTGTGCCATCTCTGCTCACCTGCACTGAGCTGTTGTCGAACATCTCCAGAGTCATCTCCTCCTCTTCCTCGTCTTCCTCCTGCAGCGCCGCCAGGCTTAGTCCTGGAACCCCTCCTGCTCCTCCTCCCCCCTCCTCAGCCTCCAGCTCCTCCTGGAGGCCTGTGGAGTCGTAGTACTGCAGGAAGACGGGGGCTCGGCTGGAGTTCCTCTGGATCTCCACCCGCAGGATGCCGTCACGAGGCCAGCGCTCCCTCACCACCTCCAGACAGTTGATGGGCGAGCGAGAGAAGGCGATGTGGATGTAGGCGAGGATGAAGAGGACGAAGAGCGCCTGACCAGGAGCACAGGAGAAGAAAGGAGTCAGAGTGTGACAGGTTCCTCCTGTGATAGGTTGTCAGTGGAGCTCTGTCACTGCACTTACCGTCCAATCAGCAGTCTGTATTATATGACCTAGCAGTCTGTATGATACAATTCAGCAGTCTGTATCCTGACTCAGCAGTCTGTATCATGACTCAGCAGTCTGTATAGTGACTTGGCAGTCTGTATCGTGACTCAGCTCAACAGTCTGTATCCTGACTCAGCGGTCTGCATTGTTACCCAGCGGTCTGTATCATATAACTCAGCAGTCTGTATCACGACTCAGCGGTCTGTATAATACAATTCAGCAGTCTGTATCGTGACTCAGCAGTCTGTATCATATGACTCAGCAGTCTGTATCATGACTCAGCAGTCTGTATCATGACTCAGCAGTCTGTATCATACAACTCAGCAGTCTGTATCACGACTCAGCAGTCTGTATCGTGACTCAGCTCAACAGTCTGTATCCTGACTCAGCGGTCTTTATCCTGACTCAGCAGTCTGTATCATGACTCAGCAGTCTGTATCGTGATGTTGTGTCAGGTCTTTACCTGTAGAGAGGACATGTTGTGTCAGGTCTTTACCTGTAGAGAGGACATGTTGTGTCAGGTCTTTACCTGTACAGCAGACATGTTGTGTCAGGTCTTTACCTGTACAGAAGACATGTTGTGTCAGGTCTTTACCTGTACAGAAGACATGTTGTGTCACGTCTTTACCTGTACAGCAGACATGGTGTGTCAGGTCTTTACCTGTACAGAAGACATGTTGTGTCACGTCTTTACCTGTACAGCAGACATGGTGTGTCAGGTCTTTACTTGTACAGAAGACATGTTGTGTCAGGTCTTTACCTGTACAGCAGACATGCTGTGTCAGGTCTTTACCTGTACAGAAGACATGGTGTGTCAGGTCTTTACCTGTACAGAAGACATGGTGTGTCAGGTCTTTATTTGTACAGAAGACATGTTGTGTCAGGTCTTTACCTGTACAGACGACATGTTGTGTCAGGTCTTTACCTGTACAGAAGACATGTTGTGTCAGGTCTTTACCTGTACAGAAAACATGCTGTGTCAGGTCTTTACCTGTACAGCAGACATGTTGTGTCAGGTCTTTACCTGTACAGCAGACATGTTGTGTCAGGTCTTTACCTGTACAGAAGACATGTTGTGTCAGGTCTTTACCTGTACAGCAGACATGCTGTGTCAGGTCTTTACCTGTACAGAAGACATGTTGTGTCAGGTCTTTACCTGTACAGAAGACATGCTGTGTCAGGTCTTTACTTGTACAGAAGACATGTTGTGTCAGGTCTTTACTTGTACAGAAGACATGCTGTGTCAGGTCTTTACTTGTACAGAAGACATGTTGTGTCAGGTCTTTACTTGTACAGCAGACATGTTGTGTCAGGTCTTTACCTGTACAGAGGACATGTTGTGTCAGGTCTTTACCTGTACAGAAGACATGTTGTGTCAGGTCTTTACCTGTACAGCAGACATGTTGTGTCAGGTCTTTACCTGTACAGAAGACATGTTGTGTCAGGTCTTTACCTGTACAGAAGACATGTTGTGTCAGGTCTTTACCTGTACAGAAGACATGTTGTGTCAGGTCTTTACCTGTACAGAAAATATTTTGTCTCTCACCTTGAGCAGGACGAAGAACTCAAAGACTCTCCTGAAGGACGGAGGAAACAGTCGGGCATATGTGACGGCCATTTTGAAGAAGAGGGCGTGGAAGAGGCGGTCTCTGACGTTGATGAGTGGGTTCTGGTTGATGTTGGGGTTTCGGATGCGGTTGGGTCCCATGTTGTTGTTGTTGTTGTTGTTGAGAGGGACGTTGTTGTTGTTGGCCTGATTCTCAGACATGATCTCTGTCTCTGGATGATTCTGCTCAAACTGCACAAACTATCAGCTGACTCTAGGTCAGCATGGCGGCTGGAAGGTGACCTCAGGGCAAAAGGGAAGACTCTGATCTCAAGTCAGGTGATGAAGGTGTCCACAGAGTCTGATTCACAGCGAGCTGAGAGCTGATGGACTCAACTTCTTCCAACAGATGATGCTGAGGATGAACCAATGAAAAACTGATTAATGAATTGATTGTAACAGATGGTGATTGAGCCAAAAACTGAAACCTTTAATCCATTAATGACACACCTGAACGCCACAGTGAGCTAAACCCACTAACTGCAGATCAATCAATCAAACACTGACATTATTGACTACTGATTAATTTACTGATCAGGTTGTTACTGTGATGTTTGTTCTCGTGTTCTGACACCTGAACTCAAACTGATTCTCTGTTCACATAAACTCTGTCAGAATAACAATCAATTCTTTTGATCATCAATTCATCCTTTCAATCAGTCTTCAAATAAAAACAGCTCAGAGAAAATCAATCAGTCTATCGACAGAAAACTAATCAAACTAACTTTGTTTATGCAATATTTTCATTCCTTGGATTCCAGCTCCTTTAAAAAGGGACTGAAACTTTTTTGTATCGATTATCTGAAGATTATTTTCTCAATCAATCCATTAATCATGGAGTTTACATGTATTTTTGGCAGTAAGGTCTCCAGTTGGTTCAGTTTACTGACACACACAGAGATCAGCATCAAATCATCAACAAACATATATAGCAGAGTTTAAACCACGAAAATAACTGAAACCACTCAGTCCTCACTTCCTGCCAATCAACTGATCAACTAATCAACAAATCAAATCGACTCATCAACAAAACGACCGATCAACTAATCAACCAGTCATTAAAGTAGTGATGTGAACATTTCCTTTTTCTCTGTTGTCTGTCTTCAGGAGTGTCCAGACATAAACAATAATCAACTGACAATCAATACTGACTGTCATTGATAATTTCAGCTCCATCCACTTCATTCAACACACATTAATACAATCATTTGATATTGTCAGCTGACCGGTGTCTGAAGTACTGAGATACTTCATCATGTATTCAAATACTTCGCAGTATGGGTGTTACTCTGTGTAATTAGTTAAAGTAACGTAACGTTAGCAGAAGTAACGGCAGTACAGGTACATGATATTTTGGGGCCTGTTGTCTCTGTTGGTGTCTCAGCAGCAGTAGAAGTGAAAGTAGACGTTGTTTTGGGGCCTCGAAGCTAACGTTAATAACTCTGGATTAGCATGCAGCTAACTCTTTTTATGTCGTTGCTGACACTAGCCGTAAGGTTAGCATGTAGCTGGGTTACCTGTTATTTGCTCGACAGGTGTGTGTCCATGCTCGCGGCTCCTTCCCGGTGTTTTCATCAGAGTAAACAAACAAACAGATTGAGAAACGCAGCAGCTAGCCTTTTAGCTCTGTTAGCAGGCTCCGTTTCACAGGAAGGTAACGCTACAGGTGCTAGCAGCTAACAGCTAGTTAGCCTTTCGAGGAGCAGCGGTATAAGCAGCTGGTATCTAGCAAGTCCCGGTGACCGTGTGCGGACTCATTTCAGTTTGTTCAGACGGACCCGAGGCGGCTCAACTCTCGGCTAACAGCGGCTAACAGCGGACTGACGGTTGCTGTTTGGAGACGGAAACAAGACCAGAGTGGAAATACGGGTCCTACAGTCAATGGGCGCTTTAGCCCTGAGTTCTGTCTGTCTTCTTTTTCTTCTTCTTCTTCTTCTTCTTCTTCGTCTTCTTCTTTTGATAAGGTAGACTAGACGCACCAAAGGCGTATTGCTGCCCCCCCACAGTCGAAAGTCAGTATTTATTTAGACCTTAAATCCATCAGTGGACAGAAGAAATTCCATCAGTTTCTTAGTTCGTTCCGGGTCTCCTTGAGCTAGTAGAGTTGATATATTGAAGATGGTTTCTCCCAGGTCTGTAAGGTCACTGTACAGATTCTTCCTTTGTTCTTTATAGATGGTGCATGCATGTTAGGAGGACATGCCTCACTGTCTCTGCTTGAACACACTGGCACTTCCCATCATGATGTTTTTTAATCAGGGCCAGCCCTCTCTTTAGCCCACAATGTCTCAATCTCAGTAACTTAGCCTGATCCTTTCTGTTACCCCTGTAGGTTTTAAGAGCCCAATGAGCTACAGATGGTCGAACAGTATATAAATGTCTTGCTTTAAGTCCCCTGTCCCACACTCGTTGCCAAGCCTTAGTTATTTCTTGCTGGATTATTGAATATGACTCCATTACACTGATAGTAATGGATACTTCAACCTTTTCATTCTGTAATGCTTTTTTTGCTAACTCATCTGCTACTTCATTCCCCTGGATTCCAACATGGGCTGGAACCCACATAAACCCCACACTGCATCCCAATTTATGAATTCTGAATATTGCCATCATTACTTCTATTAACATCTCAGGATGGGCCTTGGACTTGCAGTGTTCTATGGCTTGCAAAGCTGAAAGAGAGTCACTACATATTACTACTGACTGAGGTCTTGACTTTTCAATCCACCTGAGTCCACACAAGATGGCAAACAGCTCTGCTGTAAAGACTGACGAATGGTCAGGAAGCCTCCTCCCATTCCCTTTTTTGTCCTCCCACACAAACACTGCAGATGCTGCTCTCCCTGTGGAGGGGTCTCTGGAACCATCAGTAAAGATTTTAACGCTGTTTCCCCACCCTTCCTTTAGATGCTCCATGACTGCATTAGCAATGTCTCCTGCTATCTGTTCCCTGATCAGATCAAGGATGCCCAGGTCTATATCAGGCTCAGGCCACAACCACTGAGGAATGGAAGGCCAGCAGATAGTTGGTCCCACTCTCAGGTTCAGAATTCCCACTACATATGCTTTTTGCCTCATGGAGTTCACAAAGTTTGGTTTTGTTGTTGCTGCACCTCTTAGTTCCCAATGCTGCTCTAAAAGACATCTGGTGGGAAGGTTTAGTCCATTTGCTTTTAATTTGACCCAATAATGTAAATGAACCTGAACATGTTAATGAAGACAACTGTGAAAGCCTGGCAGTCTGCGCTCAGGGACCAGAGCTCGGGACATATAGGAGGCTGCCCCCCCCGGCGCCATGTTGGATTGAACACAGACTGCAGAGGACCATCAGGGACACGGACTGTGGTCACATTCTCAGAACATGTCACAGAGAACTTTTCGCATCAGGTCAAACACGAGTCCCAGATTTAATCCCGAGTCCTAGTCTCTGAGATGATTACAGTCAGGCACCTGCAGAGACAGCTCTGTGAGCGGAGGGGTCCTCACACTTTGTTCAACTGAAGCCTCTGCGGAAGGTTTGATTCAGTTCACCAGCGAATATTAGAGTTATTATACAGTATTATTCCCCATGTTTTTTTTTTGTTGAACGTTCCTTTATCAGGAAACACGGAGTTATTTTAATCTAATCTACGTCACCGGACCGGAAGTGACAGAGGTGAGCTAACGTTGTTCTGCAGCCGACACACTGTCTGACACCAGGCTTTTATAAAACCTATTAATCACATGAATCATGGCGGAACACTGAATCAGCTGGCTGGAATATATTTAATTACAATAAAACTAAAGTGATTTAAATCTCTCCAGAAAATATCCTCCAGTCTGTTTGAGGCTTCAGTTTCCTTCTGCAGTGTGATGATAACATTTAACAATAACAGCAGGCACATTATTATTAAAGATAAATCAGTGTTTCATAAAGAGCAGATATCTGGTCTGTTTCACAGCTGATGGATACAAATGAGAACTTGCTGCATTAATTTAGATTTTTTTCTGTCGCAGCAAACATTTTTAACCTCGCTGGTAAATAATTCTGACCTCTGACCAGAGAAGTGATAAAATTCATTCAGCATCAACACTGACAGATGGACACACACACAGGAGGCTTTAATTCACTGATAATTAAAGTTATAACAGTCAGATGAGACGATCTGAATCCATCCACTTCAGTAGAGAGATGCATCCTTAAATTAAAAACAGAATCCATAAATGATCCAGCAGCGTTACCCACAGGCAGAGATATTCATTTCAAATAATGAATAACATAAATTCTTCCAGTGACTCTTTAGAGCTTTAACTTTGAGAACAATGTTTGTTCCTTTTACAGTTCAGATACTGATAAAGTAAACTTTAATGTCTCTGACTGGAAATCTGAGAAACAGACATCACAACACAAACACACAGGATCCAGTCTGACACTGTCAGGAGTATATCATGGACACTTAGTGGTCACTGCTGGTCAACATTAGTGACAGCAGACGGGACAGGATGGGACCGACGCCACAGACACGTTTTCTCAGCCTGTGGTCGTTTACAACTTTTCTGGAAACAGATGGAAGAACAGTTTCAACAGACGAACGTACCAGTTACACTCAGTTCACATGTTTCATAGTTCTGACGGGTAAATGAACCCTTCTGTCATGAATTTCTGTCATTCTGTAAATTCCTTCTTTTCCTTCATTCCCACTTTACATGAAGATCCAATAACTCTATTTTGTATTATTCATGTTGTTTCAATTTAATTTATTAATTTATTTATTTGTTTACTTTCTGTTAAAGATATCATTCAGCATTTTTAGCCTTTAATTGACAGGACAGGTGAGTGTGAGGGGGGGGGGGGGGGGAGTGACATGCAGCAAAGGGCCACAGGCTGGACTCGAACCTGGGCCGCTGTGGCAACAGCCTTGTACATGGGGCGCCTGCTCTATCCATTAAGCCACCAATGCCCCTTGGATGTGTATTTTTGTTGTAATTATAAACTGTTCGAGAAAGTTTATTTTAAAAAGGGTGCGCTAACATAAGCAGCATGCTAACTACCATGTGTGTATTAATGAGATGGAGTCTGAAGTCTGCTTTGATTCAGCTCAGACTGTGTTTCTGTCTGAATCTTTGTAGTTATAAAAACAGACCTTCAGGTGTGAAACATCAGAGTTTTGTTATTAACAGAATTTCTTTGTTCTTATGTTTTCAGTATTAATAATCACAGTTAATGAAACAACATTATGTTTACAACATTACCTTTAATAATTAATGAGAAAATAAAGATGATTAAATTTATCCTAATATTTTAATGTCTCTGTGAAGAACTTTGGTCACCTGTTGTTTTAATTTAAACCTGACCGTATGTGAGTCACCTGTGTGGGTGTGTCCTCAGGTGAGACGTCCTCCTGGCCTCCAGGTTCTTCTTCTCTGGTGACATCATGGAGTTGGCGTATGTGTGTGAGTGGGAGAAGCGTCCCAAGAGCACCCACTGTCCCTCCATCCCTCTGGTCTGCTCCTGGTCCTGCAGGAACCTGGTGGCCTTCACCACTGACCTGAAGAACGATGACGACGACAAAGGTGCACACCTGCAGACACGCCCCCATTACACCCACAGACACGCCCACATCACACATGGAGACACACCCACAGACACACCCACATCACACATGGGGACACGCCTACATCACACATGGAGACACACCCACAGACACACCCACATCACACATGGGGACACGCCTACATCACACTTGCAAACACGCCCACATCACACGTGCAAACACGCCCACATCACACTTCTGTGTTTTTTGTGTGTGTGTGTGTGTGTGTGTGTGTTTCAGACGTCAGTCACATGATCCACATCATTGACACGGAGCATCCCTGGGACGTTTACTCCATCAACTCTGGACACACTGAGGTCATTTCCTGTCTGGAGTGGGACCAATCAGGTTAGGTTTACACTAACAGTGATGATCTGTTGATGTGTATAGACGTTATTGTTAATCCATTGATTGACGTGTGTCTTGGCATGTTGGCATGTTGAGGTTCGCGGCTGCTGTCCGCAGACGGCGATGGGCAGATTAAATGCTGGTCGATGTCGGATCACCTGGTGAACAGCTGGGAGAGCGTCCTGTCCAGCTCTCTGGACGGAGATCCCATCGTTGCTCTGAGCTGGCTGCACAACGGCGTGAAGCTGGCGCTGCACGTGGAGATGGTAAGGCCGCCTGATATACATGTAAAACACGTGACACGTTACAGATTTATAAACACAAGTGTGTCATACGTTCACCTGTTGACATTGAACAGCTAAATAAATCAGGGTTCTTGTTTCAGTCGGGTTCCACAAACTTCGGGGAGAAGTTCTCTCGAGTGAAGTTCTCTCCATCTCTGACTCTGTTTGGCGGGAAGCCGATGGAGGGCTGGATGGCGGTGACGGTCAGCGGTTTGGTCACTGTGTCTCTATTGAAGCCAGGCGGCGCTCTGCTGACGGCCAGCGAGAGTCTGTGCCGGCTGAGAGGACGCGTGGCATTGGCTGACATCGCCTTTACCGGAGGAGGGAACATCGTGGTGGCGGCGACCGACGGCAGCAGCTCGTCCCCCGTCCAGTTCTATAAAGTGAGAACCAGAACCTGATGATCACCTGATCTCGGACCTTCATCGGTGTCAGTAGTAACAAACATGTTCTGTGTGTTCAGGTGGTCGTGAGCGTGGTCAGCGAGAAGTGTCGCATCGACACAGAACTCTTACCGTCTCTGTTCCTGCGCTGCACCACCGACCCCATGAGGAGGGAGAAGTACCCCGCCGTCACCCACCTCAAGTTCCTCACCAGAGAGAACTCTGAGCAGGTAATCATGAGGGGGAACCAATAGAACCACAGGGAGAACCAGTAGAACCATAGGGAGAACCATAGGGAGAACCACAAGAAGAACCACAGGAAGAACCAGTACAACCACAGGGAGAACCACAGGGAGAACCACAGGGAGAACTGAGCAGGTAAAGTAAAGGCTCGAACACTGCAGGGCTCCTCTTCAGTGCAATTTATTCACAGAATCCACCTTATTTTTCACGGAAACACGGAGGCAAAACAGAACGCAGCCAGCTTCCGTTTTTATGTGCGACACTTCCGGTCCAGCACTCTTACCACTGTGTAAATGGGAATCGCCTTGTTGTTTACCTTGCTGAGTTTAGCTATATATATGTATATATCACATTTTTCACGTCACTATATCACCGTTTAGACTAATCTGATGTTTGTAAAGTCTATAAACACAGTGACTGAGCAAACATTAGTATTTTCTCTGTGTGTAATTAATAACATGGTTATCGTAGATTAGCTGGGCTAACCGTTAGCTGTTAGCCGTTAGCCGTGTCTGTAATAACTCACTAAACTCACAAAGTGGCCCGTGAAAAAAATATTTTCTCCAGCAGATGTCTTAGTTACAACATGATTGAGCTAACTGGAGTAGTTTCATGTCGTATCCGACAACGGGAGGCTTTTAACAGATGACGATCCTGATGCTAGCTTTGCTGCTAGTGTTAACGTTAGCTGTCCCTGTCAGCTGCAGCCACTGATGCTTTCTAGACATCGTGATTTCCCAAAACTGAATAAATACCACACATAGCAACACAGGACTGCTTTGCTAGCTCAATCATGTTGTAACGGCTGGATGGTTGATGCGTACATGCTGATTCAGGTGCTATCAGAGCCGATCCGCGCATCACTATGGCTTAATGATCAACTCAGTCAATTAAAACAACCTGTCCTGTGTTAGGAGTGTATGTCGCTGACAGAGAGAAAGAAAGAAAGAAAAGGGAAAAAAGATAGAAAAGCAGCGTAAACCTCACATATTTATTTCTCACAGATGCGCACACGTGTGGCTGGCATGCAGAAGCACCGTCTGTGTGTCTGTGTGTCGAGGGTGCGAGCCGCAGCTTCAGCTGCTCAGGTAGAGAGGCTGTGTAGCCCGGTGTGTTTTTTCACTGATTCGGTTCTGCAGGTTCTCTGCTGGTACACTGGAGACGGGGATCAAGCAGTTTGTCTCACTCGAGATAGATTGTGCTTTTTTGGTTCATAGTTTTTGATTGACGTGCAATTTATTCGCGTTTAGAGGGAATTATTTTTACCGGCAATTACCGGATAACGGAAACGTGGGCACAGTTATCTATATAAAATACACAGACTAACTAACTAACTAACTGATTGACTAACATAAACAACTGAAAATTGAAAAAAATTAGCTTGCACCATTACCTCCGGTAAGGGAAAGCGGCTGACCGGAAGTCAAGCACAAAAAACGGAAGTTGATCACTATTTACTTCCGTGTTTGAAAACAAGGTGGATAAAATGACGACGTTTCAAGCTGCCGCTCTTCATCAGGTCATGACCTGTCATGACCTGATGAAGAGCGGCAGCTGAAGAGGAGCCCTGCAGTGTGCGAGCCTTTTCTTTACCTGCTCAGCTTTCCACATTTTTGAGCTCAGCACCTGCACAATTTTGTTCATGGATGTGCGTGCTTTTTGCTGCTTTGTAGAACCACAGGGAGAACTGTGGGGAGAACCAATAAAACCACAGGGAGAACCTAAAGAGCCACAGAGAGAACCATAGGGAGAACTGTGGGGAGAACCAATAAAACCACAGGGAGAACTGTGGGGAGAACCAATAAAACCACAGGGAGAACCTAAAGAGCCACAGAGAGAACCATAGGGAGAACCAATAGAACCACAGGGAGAACCAGTAGAACCACAGGGAGAACCACAGGGAGAACCAATAGAACCACAGGGAGAACCACAAGGAGAACCAATAGAGCAACAGAGAGAACCAACAGAGCCCCAGGGAGAATCAGTAGAACCCCAAGGAGAACCAATAGAGCAACAGAGAGAACCAACAGAGCCCCAGGGACAACCAATAAAACCACAGGGAGAACCATAGGGAGAACCCCAAGGAGAACCAATAGAACCATAGGGAGAACCACAGGGAGAACAATAGGGAGAACCAATAGAACCACAGGGAGAACCATGCGGAAAACCACGGGGAGATCCAACAGAACCACAGAGTTCTATGAACAGGTCATGAGTAGAACCAGTATGAACTAATTCCAGTGGATTTCAGGAGGTCATCCCAACAGATCTGAGAATAGTAGAACATGAAGAACAGGTCATAGTTGAGTTGATTACACAGAACCAAAGAACCTGACAGAACGTGCGTGTGTGTGTGTGTGTGTGTGTGTGTTTGTGTGTTGTAGGTTCTGCTGTGTGCGTCCAATCAGAGCGGGAGCATCGTGGAGTGCTGGTCTCTGAGGAAGGAGGGACTTCCTGTCAACAACATCTTCCAGCACCGATCACCAGTCGGTAAGAGTTCTAACTGGGTCTAACTGAGGTTCTAAGTGAGGTTCCTGCTCAGTGATGGATGTTTGACCTCTGACCTCCTCCTGCGTACAGTCGGAGAGAAGCAACCGACCATCCTGAAGTGGAGGATCCTGACAACAACCAGCGACCTGGAGCGAGTGTCGGCCGTCGCTCTGCCCAAACTGCCCATCTCCATCTCCAACACCGACCTGAAGGTGGCGTCAGACACCAAGTTCTGTCCTGGACTGGGTGAGGAGAACACTCCCTGTCTGTCTTTCAGCTGTGTTAGAACCATGTGACCCACGGTCTGTCTGAGGTTTGGTTCTCTCCTGTCTTTGCAGGTCTGGCTCTGGCCTTCCATGACGGCAGTATTCAGATCCTCCACCGTCTGTCCCTCCACACCATGGGGGTCTTCTACGGTTCCTCGGCCTCGTCCTCCTCCGCTCAGAGACCTGGAGATGAGTCCGCCATCAAACGTCAGAGAACCGGAGGCCCCGCCCTCCACTTCAAGGCCCTGCAGTTCTCCTGGACCTCGCTGGCGCTGGCCGGAGTCGACAACCACGGCAAGGTGAGGATGCAGAGCTGTGCGCCTGCGTGCAGGATGTCTCCATGGACGGTTTGTCTGTGGGCTGGTTAAACGATTGTCGTAATTCCTTCCTTAGCTCCACATGCTGCGGGTGTCGCCCTCTATGGGTCAGGTGCTGGAGATGAACACAACGCTGCGCCACCTACTGTTTCTGCTGGAGTACTGCATGGTAACAGGCTACGACTGGTGGGACGTCCTGCTGCACGTCCAGCCCACCATGGTCCACAATCTGGTGGAGAAGCTGCATGAGGAGTACATGAGGCAGAACCAGGCACTGCAGCAGGTCAGCGAGGCATGAGGAGAGAACGGGGGGGGGTTCAACAGCAGCTGGTTTATTAACGTCTGAAGACTCGTTGACTCGTTAGCTCACCGTTTGCAGGAGAGTCAGTCTTTTCTATTTTCCTAAACTACACCTCCCATGATGCATCAGTGCACCTGTATCATGTCTGTCCCAGGTTCTGGCCACGCGCATCGTGGCGGTGAAGGCATCTCTCTGTAAACTCTCCACGGCGACCGCGGCTCGCGCCTGTGACTTCCACGCCAAACTGCTGCTGATCGCCATCAGCTCCACCTTAAAGTCTCTGCTGAGACCGCACGTCCTCAACACACCGGACAAGAGTCCAGGAGACCGACTGACTGAGATCTGCGCCAAAAACATGGACACAGGTGAGACACCTGGGGGGCAGGAGACATTGAATACTGATGATCAGAGACTGATTGCTGTGTCTCCTCAGATATCGATAAGGTGATGATCAATCTGAAGACGGAGGAGTTCGTGTTGGACGGTCCACCGCTTCAGTCCCTGCAGCAGCTCATCCAGTGGGTGGGGGACTTTGTCCTCTACCTGCTTGCCAACCTGCCCAACCAGGTGAGCTAACCAGAACCTACAGCCACTGTTCCTTCTTGGGGACAGAAAGAGACAGAAAAGAACCATAGAGGGACAGAAAACGACTTCAGAGAGACTGAAAACAACCACAAAGACACAGAAAATGACCACAAAGAGACCGAGGATGCACTCAAAGAGACAGACAACGACTACAAAGAGACAGAAAACGACTTCAAAGAGACAGAAAATGACCTCAGAGAGACCTAAAAGAACCATAGAGGGACAGAAAAGGACCACAAAGAGACTGAAAACAACCACAAAGAGTCAGAAAATGACCACAAAGAGACAGAAAATGACTTCAAAGAGACATAAAATGACCTGAGAGACCGAAAAGAACCATAGAGGAACAGAAAAGGACTTCAGAGAGACTGAAAACAACCACAAAGAGACAGAAAACGACCACAAAGAGACAGAGGATGCATTCAAAGAGACAGACAACGACTACAAAGAGACAGAAAACGATCTCAAAGAGACAGAAAATGACCTCAGAGAGACCAAAAAGAACCATAGAGGGACAGAAAAGGACCACAAAGAGACTGAAAACAACCACAAAGAGACAGAAAACGACCACAAAGAGACAGAAAACGATTTCAAAGAGACAGAAAATGACCTGAGAGACCGAAAAGAAGCATAGAGGGACAGAAAAGGACCACAAAGAGACTGAAAACAACCACAAAGAGACAGAAAACGACCACAAAGAGACAGAAAACGATTTCAAAGAGACAGAAAATGACCTGAGAGACCGAAAAGAAGCATAGAGGGACAGAAAAGGACTTCAGAGAGACTGAAAACAACCACAAAGACACAGAAAATGACCACAAAGAGACCGAGGATGCACTCAAAGAGACAGACAACGACTACAAAGAGACAGAAAATGACCTGAGAGACCGAAAAGAAGCATAGAGGGACAGAAAAGGACTTCAGAGAGACTGAAAACAACCACAAAGACACAGAAAATGACCACAAAGAGACAGAGGATGCACTCAAAGAGACAGACAACGACTACAAAGAGACAGAAAATGACCTCAGAGAGACCGAAAAGAACCATAGAGGGACAGAAAAGGACCACAAAGAGACTGAAAACAACCACAAAGAGACAGAAAACGACCACAAAGAGACAGAAAACGACTTCAAAGAGACAGAAAATGACCTGAGAGACCGAAAAGAACCATAGAGGGACAGAAAAGGACTTCAGAGAGACTGAAAACAACCACAAAGAGACAGAAAACGACCACAAAGAGACAGAGGATGCATTCAAAGAGACAGAAAACGACCTCAAAGAGACAGAAAATGACCTCAGAGAGACCAAAAAGAACCATAGAGGGACAGAAAAGGACCACAAAGAGACTGAAAACAACCACAAAGAGACAGAAAACGACTTCAAAGAGACAGAAAATGACCTGAGAAACCGAAAAGAACCATAGAGGGACAGAAAAGGACTTCAAAGAGACTGAAAACAACCACTAAGAGACAGAAAACGACCACAAAGAGACAGAAAACGACTTCAAAGAGACAGAAAATGACCTGAGAGACCGAAAAGAACCATAGAGGGACAGAAAAGGACTTCAGAGAGACTGAAAACAACCACAAAGAGACAGAAAACGACCACAAAGAGACAGAAAATGACCACAAAGAGACAGAGGATGCACTCAAAGAGACAGACAACGACTACAAAGAGACAGAAAATGACCTCTGAGACACCGGAAAGAACCATAGAGGGACAGAAAAGGACCACAAAGAGACAGACAGAGATGAGGAGATAAGAAGCTACCACACATTTTCCATGCTGAAGCAAAAGACTAGAAAAGGGAACCATCTAGAACCAAAAACAAAAGACTAGAACGCACTGGGAGACATCCAGTCAGCTCCTGGTCTGTAAATATCTGACTATGATCGGTTCATTCGGTCCTGTTAAAGCTTGCGGTCCTCATAGAGCAGGAGACAGGTGATGGGTTAAACCACAACATTAAACAGACTGACCTGATGGTGTTCTCCGGGTTTGTGGCGGTCCTGCAGGGCTCCATGGTGCGTCCTGGGTTCGGCTTCATGAGGGACGGGGCATCTCTGGGGATGCTGAGGGAAATGCTGGTGATGATCCGGATCTGGGGTCTGCTGAAGCCAGGCTGTCTGCCCACCTTCACCGCCACATCAGACAACCAGGACAGCATGCAGCTGCTATTCAGACTGCTCACCAAGCTGTGGCTCTGCTGTGAGGAACCCCCATCACACCTTATTGATCCTCAGCTGATCGGTTATTGGTCAGTGTCTCACCTGTATCTGTCGGTCTCTGTCTCAGCACGGGACGACGGACCACCCCAGGATCCTGATGAGACCCTGATAGACGAGTGCTGCCTGCTGCCCAGTCAGCTGCTGGTTCCCAGTATGGACTGGCTCCCCGTGAACGACGGCGTCATCGTCAAGCTGCAGGGGAAACACCCGCTCAGGCTGCAGTTTGGAAAGGCTTCGTCTCTGCCAGGAGGGGGCGCCGCGGCCCCCCTGGAGGTCTTCACCAGGTGAGCCACACCTGAATCTGAACCCGAACCTGACTCTGAATCTGAATCTGAATCTGACCCTGACCCTGATCTGTGTGTGTGTGTGTGTGTGTGTGTGTGTGTGTGTGTGTGTGTGTGTGCAGGAGTCCCGGCTCTCAGAAGATGGATAACCTGCGCTGCGTTCACATGGGTGTCTGTCCCACTGAGGAGAGCAAGGCCTGCACCAGGTGAGTCCACAGGAAGTGAAGTCACAGCACATTCATCTGTTCCATCAGCTGCAGCCTTCAGACGTGTTCTAGGAAACATGAGACATGTTTAAACATGTTAAATGTTGTGTGATGTGTTCAGGTGCGGCTGCGTGACAATGCTTCGCTCTCCAAACAAGACGAACGCCATGAAGCAGTGGGAGCAGCGCTGGATCAAAAACTGTCTGTGTGGAGGTCTGTGGAGGAGGATCCCCCCTACACTCACCTGAATGCACCATGACACACCTGAACACACACCTGAACGCACCATGACACACCTGAACACACATCTGAACGCACCATGACACACCTGAACACACACCTGAACACACCACACACACACTGGTTGTTGTTTTCTGTTAAAGAGTCTGAACTGGTCTAACTGGTGTGAACTGGTCCAGATTCCAGGATCCAGAGACGTGTTGTGGTCCTCAGTGTAATGGACCTGATGGTTCAGGTTTTGTTTGTGTAAATAAAGTTTGTTTTGTATTTTACGTTGTAATAAACTGTCAGAATAAAAGCTTGTTGCTTCCTGTTGTTTTATTGACTGAGTTCAGAATCACAGATTTGACCGTCCTGTGAAACCCTTGGGACCTTGTCACGCCAGTCTTGTCCGTCCCGACTGCTGGACGCTCGCCATCTCTGAACCAAACACTGGACGGTTTGAGTGTTTGGACAAAAGACAGGAAGTGTTGTCAGGCTGTGGTCATGTGATGACAGTAGTGTGGCGCCTCAGTGTGTGGGTGCGGTTTTGGTGGCGACGTTCTGAGCAGAAGAGAAATCAGCAGTTAAGTTTAAAGTGGAGAGAAACAAACAGCGAAGGAGTTCTTCTGGCTCCACTCCGCAGACAGTATGTGTTTGGTTATGTCCGTCCCATGTTCGTGAACACGATGTCTCACATTACAACAGCTCAAGGTAATTTCTTTAAATTTGGCACAAACGTCCACTCAGGAGAATATACAGTACAGGCCAAAAGTTTGGACACACCTTCTCATTCAATGCGTTTTCTTTATTTTCATGACTATTTACATTGTAGATTCTCACTGAAGGCATCAAAACTATGAATGAACACATGTGGAGTTATGTACTTAACAAAAAAAGGTGAAATAACTGAAAACATGTTTTATATTCTAGTTTCTTCAAAATAGCCACCCTTTGCTCTGATTACTGCTTTGCACACTCTTGGCATTCTCTCCATGAGCTTCAAGAGGTAGTCACCTGAAATGGTTTTCCAACAGTCTTGAAGGAGTTCCCAGAGGTGTTTAGCACTTGTTGGCCCCTTTGCCTTCACTCTGCGGTCCAGCTCACCCCAAACCATCTGGATTGGGTTCAGGTCCGGTGACTGTGGAGGCCAGGTCATCTGCCGCAGCACTCCATCACTCTCCTTCTTGGTCAAATAGCCCTTACACAGCCTGGAGGTGTGTTTGGGGTCATTGTCCTGTTGAAAAATAAATGATCGTCCAACTAAACGCAAACCGGATGGGATGGCATGTCGCTGCAGGATGCTGTGGTAGCCATGCTGGTTCAGTGTGCCTTCAATTTTGAATAAATCCCCAACAGTGTCACCAGCAAAACACCCCCACACCATCACACCTCCTCCTCCATGCTTCACAGTGGGAACCAGGCATGTGGAATCCATCCGTTCACCTTTTCTGCGTCTCACAAAGACACGGCGGTTGGAACCAAAGATCTCAAATTTGGACTCATCAGACCAAAGCACAGATTTCCACTGGTCTAATGTCCATTCCTTGTGTTTCTTGGCCCAAACAAATCTCTTCTGCTTGTTGCCTCTCCTTAGCAGTGGTTTCCTAGCAGCTATTTGACCATGAAGGCCTGATTGGCGCAGTCTCCTCTTAACAGTTGTTCTAGAGATGGGTCTGCTGCTAGAACTCTGTGTGGCATTCATCTGGTCTCTGATCTGAGCTGCTGTTAACTTGCCATTTCTGAGGCTGGTGACTTGGATGAACTTATCCTCAGAAGCAGAGGTGACTCTTGGTCTTCCTTTCCTGGGTCGGTCCTCATGTGTGCCAGTTTGGTTGTAGCGCTTGATGGTTTTTGCGACTCCACTTGGGGACACATTTAAAGTTTTTGCAATTTTCCGGACTGACAGACCTTCATTTCTTAAAGTAATGATGGCCACTGGTTTTTCTTTAGTTAGCTGATTGGTTCTTGCCATAATATGAATTTTAACAGTTGTCCAATAGGGCTGTCGGCTGTGTATTAACCTGACTTCTGCACAACACAACTGATGGTCCCAACCCCATTGATAAAGCAAGAAATTCCACTAATTAACCCTGATAAGGCACACCTGTGAAGTGGAAACCATTTCAGGTGACTACCTCTTGAAGCTCATGGAGAGAATGCCAAGAGTGTGCAAAGCAGTAATCAGAGCAAAGGGTGGCTATTTTGAAGAAACTAGAATATAAAACATGTTTTCAGTTATTTCACCTTTTTTTGTTAAGTACATAACTCCACATGTGTTCATTCATAGTTTTGATGCCTTCAGTGAGAATCTACAATATAAATAGTCATGAAAATAAAGAAAACGCATTGAATGAGAAGGTGTGTCCAAACTTTTGGCCTGTACTGTATCTCTCAGCCTGTACAGGTTCTCCCCAGGTGTGTATGAAACCTGCTGCTGAAGACTCCGCCTCCACAGGACACACACTCCACCTGCTGAGCTACAGCTCACAGTTTAGTTTGTCCACGAACAACGTGACCCGATAGCAGGAGACGACTCTACAGACTGAGGCTGTCAAAAAAAACCTCTTCTACAGACTCTTTGTGTTTGTAAACATTGATGACGTATTTTGTGGGTGGAGCCAAACTGGTGGCAGAAAGGGACAGTCGAGGTGTCGGTGTGAGCGCCAAATAAAATGTACAAAGCACTGTCATGTTTATATTTATTAACTGATTGCAGTGAGTCCTTTTTAAATCCGTGAGTTTATGAAGTTTCGTCTTTGGTTAATTCTAATGTGTATATTCAGGCTGTAATGGCTGCTGGACGCTCAGCAGAGGAGTGTGTGTTTGGATTACATGAACTGACTTACTGACGTGCTGAAAGGTAATTCATCATCATAGGAACTGTAAAAACTCGCGTGTCCACACAGAATATCATTTAATGTGCACGTAACATCAGACACCTTTGTAACGAGCTAGCCAACGCCGTCTGTTCATGAATTCCTCTTAATGTATAAACTCACACTACAATATCAATATATGGAAATATTGTCCACAATATAAAGTGGATCAGCCTTCGATCAGAGGCGTCGGCCTCATGTTGACCTCTCAGGTTTGACTCTGGAGGTTAAAGGTTAAACTCAGAGTCACAGCAGATCAGATACGAGCTGTCGTCACGTTCACACTGAGTGCAGTCAGATCCATCAGACATTATCATTAAAGCTCCGGTGAGGATTACAGATCACAGATTACAACCATCTGAAACTTTGTCCGTTCTGGGCTACTGTAGGAACATGGCGGTGCAACATGGTGATCTCTGTAGACGAGGACCTGCTCCCTGTGTAGATATAAACAGCTCATTCTGAGGACAGAGCTGAAAGACTGCAGCTTTAAACAGAATAAAACTTCAGACTGGCCCTTTAAACGTTTAATATCAGCCCGTGCAGTGACGTCACATCACTGATACATCGATTATGTAATAATATCGATCAGAGCAGCTTCTACACAGCACCTGGAGGCACCGATCACCTGCCATACACACTCTGTAACACACACACACACACACACACACACACACACACACACACACACACAGACTGTAACATAAACTGTAACACACACACACACACACACACACACACCGTGCGGCAGCAGCAGACTCCTTCAGGAAACCGAACACGGTCGCAGATCTTTGTTCTTTGAGGGAGAACAGATCTTAAACCGCACTAACGGAACCAGGACCGGGACTAGGCACAGAACCAAGACCGGGACCAGGACTGAGCCTCTGTAACCCGGGACAACAGGCAGGTGTGTCGCTGTAACGGCTGCGCTCTGCTGCTGCTCGACAGGAAACGTGACGGGAATCAAAGCGGATCGATGGTCTAAGGTGAGACACGGCTCCAAGGGTTCTACTGGTTCTACTGCGCGCGTGCGAGTGTGCGTGTGTGTGTGTTCTGCGGAGCTGCATCTGACTCTTTTATTCAGCAGCTGCATCACACAATGAAACACCGAACATTCTCAGGACGAGCCCGGTGTGTGTGTGTGTGTGTGTGTGTGTGTGTGTGTGTGTGTGTGTGTGTTATAATGACTGCAGCAGGCCTGGTAACCTGTCTCTCTGTCCCGCTGTCTGTCCGTGTCTGAGCTCTGCGCTCTGATTGGTCGGATGTTAATTGGCAGCTGAGAAGGTTTGCTGTTCAGGTGTGAGGATGTGTGGGTGTGTCACGTGACTGCAGCTGATGTTGAAGATGACGATGGATGAAGCAGTTAAAACCTGCTGTTGACTCATGAACCCTCCGCTGCTGTCTCTACATGTCACTGTGGAGAATATGGAGTTAACTCTTTGATGGAGGAGTCACAGAGGAACCATGTGGAGTCCATCAGTGAGGAACCTGTGGTCAACATGGTTACTGGGGGAATGTGTGTGGTTACTAGGAGAACGCCTGTGGTTACTGGAGAACATCTCTGGTTACTGAAAACGTCTGTGGTTGTTGAGAAAGTCTGTGGTTACTGAGAACGTCTGTGGTTACTGAGAACGTTTGTGGTTACTGAGAACGTCTGTGGTTACTGAGAACATTTATGGTTACTGAAAAGGTCTGTGGTTACTGAGAACATCTGTGGTTACTGAGAACGTCTGTGGTTTCTGAAAACGTCTGTGGTTATTGAGAAAGTCTGTGGTTACTGAGAACGTCTGTGGTTACTGAGAACGTTTGTGGTTACTGAGAATGTCTGTGGTTACTGAGAACGTTTGTGGTTACTGAGAACGTTTGTGGTTACTGAGAACATTTGTGGTTACTGAAAAGGTCTGTGGTTACTGAGAACGTCTGTGGTTACTGAAAACGTCTGTGGTTACTGAAAACGTCTGTGGTTGTTGAGAAAGTCTGTGGTTACTGAGAACGTCTGTCGTTACTGAGAACGTTTGTGGTTACTGAGAACGTTTGTGGTTACTGAGAACATCTGTGGTTACTGAGAACGTCTGTGGTTACTGAGAATGTTTGTGGTTACTGACAACGTTTGTGGTTACTGAGAACGTCTGTGGTTACTGACAACGTTTGTGGTTGTTGAGAAAGTCTGTGGTTACTGAGAACGTTTGTGGTTACTCAGAATGTTTGTGGTTGTTGAGAAAGTCTGTGGTTACTGAGAACGTTTGTGGTGACTGAGAACGTCTGTGGTTACTGAGAACGTCTGTGGTTACTGGAGAACATCTGTGGTTACTGAAAACATCTGTGGTTACTGAGAACGTTTGTGGTTACTGAGAACATCTGTGGTTACTGAGAACATTTGTGGTTACTTGAGAACATCTGTGGTTACTGAAAACATCTGTGGTTACTGGAGAACATCTGTGGTTACTGAGGACGTTTGTGGTTACTGAAAACGTCTGTGGTTGTTGAGAAAGTCTGTGGTTACTGAGAACGTCTGTGGTTACTGAGAATGTTTGTGGTTACTGAGAACGTCTGTGGTTACTGAGAACGTTTGTCGTTATTGAGAACGTCTGTGGTTACTGACAACGTTTGTGGTTACTGAGAACGTCTGTAGTTACTGAGAACGTTTGTGGTTGTTGAGAAAGTCTGTGGTTACTGAGAACATTTGTCGTTACTGAGAACGTTTGTGGTTACTGAGAACGTCTGTGGTTACTGAGAACGTCTGTGGTTACTGAGAATGTTTGTGGTTACTGACAACGTTTGTGGTTACTGAGAACGTTTGTGGTTACTGACAACGTTTGTGGTTGTTGAGAAAGTCTGTGGTTACTGACAACGTTTGTGGTTACTGAGAATGTTTGTGGTTGTTGAGAAAGTCTGAGAACGTTACTGAGAATGTATGTGGTTACTGAGAACGTCTGTGGTTACTGAGAACGTTTGTCGTTATTGAGAACGTCTGTGGTTACTGACAACGTTTGTGGTTACTGAGAACGTTTGTGGTTGTTGAGAAAGTCTGTGGTTACTGAGAACATTTGTCATTACTGAGAACGTTTGTGGTTACTGAGAACGTTTGTGGTTGTTGAGAAAGTCTGTGGTTACTGAAAACATTTGTCGTTACTGAAAACGTTTGTGGTTACTGAGAACATCTGTGGTTATTGAGAAAGTCTGTGGTTACTGAGAACATCTGTGGTTACTGAGAACGTTTGTTGTTACTGACAACATTTGTGGTTACTGAGAACGTTTGTGGTTACTGAAAACGTCTGTGGTTACTGAGAACGTTTGTGGTTACTTGAGAACATCTGTGGTTACTGAAAACATCTGTGGTTACTGACAATGTTTGTGGTTACTGAGAACATCTGTGGTTACTGAGAACATTTGTGGTTACTTGAGAACATCTGTGGTTACTGAAGAACATCTGTTGTTACTGAAAACATCTGTGGTTACTGAGAACGTCTGTGGTTACTGAGAACATCTGTGGTTACTGAGAACATCTGTGGTTACTGAGAACGTTTGTGGTTACTGAAAACGTCTGTGGTTGTTGAGAAAGTCTGTGGTTACTGAGAACGTCTGTGGTTACTGACAACGTTTGTGGTTACTGAGAACGTCTGTGGTTACTGAGAATGTTTGTGGTTACTGAAAACGTCTGTGGTTACTGAAAACGTCTGTTGTTGTTGACAAAGTCTGTGGTTACTGAGAACATCTGTGGTTACTGAAAACATCTGTGGTTACTGGAGAACATCTGTTGTTACTGAAAACATCTATGGTTACTGAGAACGTTTGTGGTTACTGAGAACGTTTGTGGTTAGTGGAGAACATCTGTGGTTACTGAGAACGTTTGTGGTTACTGAAAACGTCTGTGGTTGTTGAGAAAGTCTGTGGTTACTGAGAACGTCTGTGGTTACTGAGAACGTTTGTGGTTACTGAGAACATCTGTGGTTACTGACAACGTTTGTGGTTACTGAGAACATCTGTGGTTACTGAGAACATTTGTGGTTACTTGAGAACATCTGTGGTTACTGAAGAACATCTGTTGTTACTGAAAACATCTGTGGTTACTGAGAACATTTGTGGTTACTGAGAACGTCTGTGGTTACTGAGAACGTTTGTGGTTACTGAAAACGTCTGTGGTTGTTGAGAAAGTCTGTGGTTACTGAGAACGTCTGTGGTTACTGAGAACATCTGTGGTTACTGAGAACGTTTGCGGTTACTGAGAACATCTGTGGTTACTGAGAATGTATGTGGTTACTGAAAACGTCTGTGGTTGTTGAGAAAGTCTGTGGTTACTGAGAACGTCTGTGGTTACTGAGAATGTATGTGGTTACTGAAAACGTCTGTGGTTGTTGAGAAAGTCTGTGGTTACTGAGAACGTCTGTGGTTACTGAGAACATCTGTGGTTACTGAGAACGTTTGTGGTTACTGAGAACGTCTGTGGTTACTGACAACATTTGTGGTTACTGAGAACGTCTGTGGTTACTGAGAACGTTTGTGGTTGTTGAGAAAGTCTGTGGTTACTGAGAACGTTTGTGGTTGTTGAGAAAGCCTGTGGTTACTGAGAACGTTTGCGGTTACTGAGAACATCTGTGGTTACTGAGAATGTATGTGGTTACTGAAAACGTCTGTGGTTGTTGAGAAAGTCTGTGGTTACTGAGAACGTCTGTGGTTACTGAGAACATCTGTGGTTACTGAGAACGTTTGTGGTTACTGAGAACGTCTGTGGTTACTGACAACATTTGTGGTTACTGAGAACGTCTGTGGTTACTGAGAATGTATGTGGTTACTGAAAACGTCTGTGGTTGTTGAGAAAGTCTGTGGTTACTGAGAACGTCTGTGGTTACTGAGAACATCTGTGGTTACTGAGAACGTTTGTGGTTACTGAGAACGTCTGTGGTTACTGACAACATTTGTGGTTACTGAGAACGTCTGTGGTTACTGAGAACGTTTGTGGTTGTTGAGAAAGTCTGTGGTTACTGAGAACGTTTGTGGTTGTTGAGAAAGCCTGTGGTTACTGAGAACGTTTGTGGTTACTGAGAACATCTGTGGTTACTGAGAACATTTGTGGTTACTTGAGAACATCTGTGGTTACTGAAAACATCTGTGGTTACTGGAGAACATCTGTTGTTACTGAGAACATCTGTGGTTACTGAGAACGTCTGTGGTTACTGAGAACATCTGTGGTTACTGAGAACGTTTATGGTTACTTGAGAACATCTGTGGTTACTGAAAACGTCTGTGGTTACTGAGAACGTCTGTGGTTACTGAGAACGTTTGTGGTTACTGAGAACGTTTGTGGTTACTTGAGAACATCTGTGGTTACTGAAAACATCTGTGGTTACTGGAGAACATCTGTTGTTACTGAGAACATCTGTGGTTACTGAGAACGTCTGTGGTTACTGAGAACATCTGTGGTTACTGAGAACGTTTGTGGTTACTGAGAACATCTGTGGTTACTGAGAACATCTGTGGTTACTGAGAACGTTTGTGGTTACTGAGAACATCTGTGGTTACTGAGAACATCTGTGGTTACTGAGAACGTCTGTGGTTACTGAGAACGTTTGTGGTTACTGAAAACGTCTGTGGTTGTTGAGAAAGTCTGTGGTTACTGAGAACGTCTGTGGTTACTGAGAACGTCTGTTGTTGAGAACGTTTGTGGTTACTGAAAACGTCTGTTGTTGTTGAGAAAGTCTGTGGTTACTGAGAACGTCTGTGGTTACTGAGAACGTCTGTTGTTGAGAACGTTTGTTGTTACTGAGAACATCTGTGGTGACTGAGAACGTTTGTGGTTACTGAGAACGTCTGTTGTTGAGAATATCTGTGGTTACTGAGAACGTTTGTGGTTACTGAGAACGTCTGTTGTTGAGAACATCTGTGGTTACTAAGAACGTTTGTGGTTACTGGAGAACATCTGTGGTTACTGAAAACATCTGTGGTTACTGAGAACATTTGTGGTTACTGAGAACGTCTGTGGTTACTGAGAACGTTTGCGGTTGTTGAGAAAGTCTGTGGTTACTGAGAACGTCTGTGGTTACTGAGAACATCTGTGGTTACTGAGAACGTTTGCGGTTACTGAGAACATCTGTGGTTACTGATAATGTATGTGGTTACTGAAAACGTCTGTGGTTGTTGAGAAAGTCTGTGGTTACTGAGAACGTCTGTGGTTACTGAGAACATCTGTGGTTACTGAGAATGTATGTGGTTACTGAAAACGTCTGTGGTTGTTGAGAAAGTCTGTGGTTACTGAGAACGTCTGTGGTTACTGAGAACATCTGTGGTTACTGAGAACGTTTGTGGTTACTGAGAACGTCTGTGGTTACTGACAACGTTTGTGGTTACTGAGAACGTCTGTGGTTACTGAGAACGTTTGTGGTTGTTGAGAAAGTCTGTGGTTACTGAGAACGTTTGTGGTTGTTGAGAAAGCCTGTGGTTACTGAGAACGTTTGTGGTTACTGACAACGTTTGTGGTTACTGAGAACGTCTGTGGTTACTGACAACGTTTGTGGTTACTGAGAACGTCTGTGGTTACTGAGAACGTTTGTGGTTGTTGAGAAAGTCTGTGGTTACTGAGAACGTTTGTGGTTGTTGAGAAAGCCTGTGGTTACTGAGAACGTTTGTGGTAACTGAGAACGTCTGTGGTTACTGAGAATGTTTGTGGTTACTGACAACGTTTGTGGTTACTGAGAACGTCTGTGGTTACTGACAACGTTTGTGGTTACTGAGAACGTCTATGGTTACTGACAACGTTTGTGGTTACTGACAACGTTTGTGGTTGTTGAGAAAGTCTGTGGTTACTCAGAACGTTTGTGGTTGTTGAGAAAGTCTGTGGTTACTGAGAAAGTCTGTAGTTACTGAGAATGTCTGTGGTTACTGACAACGTTTGTGGTTACTGAGAACGTCTGTGGTTACTGACAACGTTTGTGGTTACTGAGAACGTCTATGGTTACTGACAACGTTTGTGGTTACTGACAACGTTTGTGGTTGTTGAGAAAGTCTGTGGTTACTCAGAACGTTTGTGGTTGTTGAGAAAGTCTGTGGTTACTCAGAACGTTTGTGGTTACTGAGAACGTTTGTGGTTGTTAAGAAAGTCTGTGGTTACTGAGAACGTTTGTGGTTACTGAGAACGTCTGTGGTTACTGAGAACGTTTGTGGTTACTGGAGAACATCTGTCGTTACTGAAAACATCTGTGGTTACTGACAACGTTTGTGGTTACTGAGAACATCTGTGGTTACTGAGAACATTTGTGGTTACTTGAGAACATCTGTGGTTACTGAAAACATCTGTGGTTACTGGAGAACATCTGTTGTTACTGAGAACGTCTGTGGTTACTGAGAACATCTGTGGTTACTGAGAACGTTTGTGGTTACTGAGAACATCTGTGGTTACTGAAAACATCTGTGGTTACTGAGAACGTTTGTGGTTACTTGAGAACATCTGTGGTTACTGAAAACATCTGTGGTTACTGGAGAACATCTGTTGTTACTGAGAACATCTGTGGTTACTGAGAACGTCTGTGGTTACTGAGAACATCTGTGGTTACTGAGAACGTTTGTGGTTACTGAGAACATCTGTGGTTACTGAAAACGTCTGTGGTTACTGAGAACGTTTGTGGTTACTTGAGAACATCTGTGGTTACTGAAAACATCTGTGGTTACTGGAGAACATCTGTTGTTACTGAGAACATCTGTGGTTACTGAGAACGTCTGTGGTTACTGAGAACATCTGTGGTTACTGAGAACATCTGTGGTTACTGAGAACGTCTGTGGTTACTGAGAACGTTTGTGGTTACTGAAAACGTCTGTGGTTGTTGAGAAAGTCTGTGGTTACTGAGAACGTCTGTGGTTACTGAGAACGTCTGTTGTTGAGAACGTTTGTGGTTACTGAAAACGTCTGTTGTTGTTGAGAAAGTCTGTGGTTACTGAGAACGTCTGTGGTTACTGAGAACGTCTGTTGTTGAGAACGTTTGTTGTTACTGAGAACATCTGTGGTTACTGAGAACGTTTGTGGTTACTGAGAACGTCTGTGGTGACTGAGAACATTTGTGGTTACTGAGAACGTCTGTTGTTGAGAACATCTGTGGTTACTGAGAACGTCTGTGGTTACTGAGAACGTCTGTTGTTGAGAACATCTGTGGTTACTGAGAACGTTTGTGGTTACTGAGAATGTTTGTGGTTACTGAGAATGTTTGTGGTTACTGAGAACGTCTGTGGTTACTGAGAACATCTGTGGTTACTGAGAACATCTGTGGTTACTGAGAACATCTGTGGTTATTGAGAAAGTCTGTTGTTACTGAGAACGTCTGTGGTTACTGAGAACGTCTGTGGTTACTGAGAACGTTTGTGGTTACTGACAACATTTGTGGTTACTGAGAATGTTTGTGGTTACTGAGAACGTTTGTGGTTGTTGAGAAAGTCTGTGGTTACTGAGAACGTCTGTGGTTACTGAGAATGTTTGTGGTTACTGGAGAACATCTGTGGTTACTGAAAATATCTGTGGTTACTGACAACGTTTGTGGTTACTGAGAACGTCTGTGGTTACTGAAAACATCTGTGGTTACTGGAGAACATCTGTGGTTCCTGGAGAACATCTGTGATTACTGAAAACGTCTGTGGTTACTGAGAACGTTTGTGGTTACTTGAGAACATCTGTGGTTACTGAAAACATCTGTGGTTATTGGAGAACATCTGTTGTTACTGAACACATCTGTGGTTACTGGAGAACATCTGTTGTTACTGAAAACATCTGTGTTTACTGAGAACGTTTGTGGTTACTGGAGAACATCTGTGGTTACTGAAAACGTCTGTGGTTACTGAGAACGTCTGTGGTTACTGGAGAACGTCTTTGGTTACTGGGAGAACGTCTGTGGTGACTGAGAACGTTTGTGGTTACTGGAGAACGTCTGTGATTACTGGGAGAACGTCTATGGTTACTGAGAACGTTTGTGGTTACTGAGAACGTCTGTGGTTACTGGGAGAATCTCTGTGGTTACTGAGAACGTTTGTGGTTACTGAGAACATCTGTGGTTACTGGGAGAATCTCTGTGGTTACTGAGAACGTCTGTGGTTACTGGGAGAACGTCTGTGGTTACTGAGAACGTTTGTGGTTACTGAGAACGTCTGTGGTTACTGGACGAATATCTGTGGTTACTGGGAGAACGTCTGTGGTCACTGGGAGAACGTCTGTGGTTACCTGGAGAACGTCTGTGTTTACTGAGAACATCTGTGGTTACTGGAGAACGTCTGTGGTTACTGAGAACATCTGTGGTTACTGGAGAACGTCTGTGGTTACTGGGAGAACATCTGTGGTTACTGGGAGAATGTCTGTGGTTACTGGAGAACTTCTGTGGCTACAGGGAGAATGTCTGTGGTTATTGACAGAACGTCTGTGGTTAATGGAGAATGTCTGTTGTTAATGGAGAACGTCTGTGGTTACTGAGAACGTCTGTGTTTACTGGAGAACGTCTGTGGTTACTGGGAATGTCTTTGGTTCCTGAGAACGTCTGTGGTCTCTGAGAACGTCTGTGGTTACTGAGAACGTCTTTGATTCCTGAGAACGTCTGTGGTTACTGGGAGACCATCTGTGGTTATTGACAGAACGTCTGTGGTTACTGAGAGAACGTCTGTGGTTACTGGGAGAATGTCTCTGGTTACTGAGAATGTCTGTGGTTACTGGGAGACCATCTGTGGTTATTGACAGAACGTCTGTGGTTACTGAGAACATCTGTGGTTACTGAGAACGTCTGTGGTTACTGGAGAACGTCTTTGGTTACTGGGAGAACGTCTGTGGTGACTGAGAACGTTTGTGGTTACTGGAGAACGTCTGTGGTTACTGGGAGACCATCTGTGGTTATTGACAGAACGTCTGTGGTTACTGAGAACATCTGTGGTTACTGAGAACGTCTGTGGTTACTGGAGAACGTCTTTGGTTACTGGGAGAACGTCTGTGGTGACTGAGAACGTTTGTGGTTACTGGAGAACGTCTGTGGTTACTGGGAGAACGTCTGTGGTTGCTGAGAACGTCTGTGGTTACTGGAGAACGTCTTTGGTTACTGGGAGAACGTCTGTGGTGACTGAGAACGTTTGTGGTTACTGGAGAACGTCTGTGGTTACTGGGAGACCATCTGTGGTTATTGACAGAACGTCTGTGGTTACTGAGAACATCTGTGGTTACTGAGAACGTCTGTGGTTACTGGAGAACGTCTTTGGTTACTGGGAGAACGTCTGTGGTGACTGAGAACGTTTGTGGTTACTGGAGAACGTCTGTGGTTACTGGGAGAACGTCTGTGGTTGCTGAGAACGTTTGTGGTTACTGAGAACGTCTGTGGTTACTGGGAGAACGTCTGTGGTTGCTGAGAACGTCTGTGGTTGCTGAGAACGTTTGTGGTTACTGAGAAAGTCTGTGGTTACTGGGAGAATCTCTGTGGTTACTGAGAACGTTTGTGGTTACTGAGAACATCTGTGGTTACTGGGAGAATCTCTGTGGTTACTGAGAACGTCTGTGGTTACTGGGAGAACGTCTGTGGTCACTGGGAGAACGTCTGTGGTTACCTGGAGAACGTCTGTGTTTACTGAGAACATCTGTGGTTACTGGAGAACGTCTGTGGTTACTCGGAGAACATCTGTGGTTACTGGGAGAATGTCTGTGGTTACTGGAGAACGTCTGTGGTTTCTGAGAACGTCTGTGGTTACAAGGAGAATGTCTGTGGTTATTGACAGAACGTCTGTGGTTAATGGAGAATGTCTGTTGTTAATGGAGAACGTCTGTGGTTACTGAGAACGTCTGTGTTTACTGGAGAACGTCTGTGGTTACTGGGAATGTCTTTGGTTCCTGAGAACGTCTGTGGTCTCTGAGAACGTCTGTGGTTACTGAGAACATCTTTGATTCCTGAGAACATCTGTGGTTACTGGGAGACCATCTGTGGTTATTGACAGAACGTCTGTGGTTACTGAGAGAACGTCTGTGGTTACTGGGAGAATGTCTCTGGTTACTGAGAATGTCTGTGGTTACTGGGAGACCATCTGTGGTTATTGACAGAACGTCTGTGGTTACTGGGAATATGTTTGTGGATACTGAGAACGTCTGTGGTTACTGGGAACATTTTTTATTCCTGACAACGTCTGTGGTTACTGAGAACGTCTGTGGTTCCTGAGAATGTCTGTGGTTACTGAGAACATTTGTTTTACTGAAGAACATCTGTGGTTACTGAGAGAACATCTGTGGTTATTGACAGAACGTCTGTGGTTCCTGAGAATGTCTGTGGTTACTGAGAACATTTGTGGTTACTGGAGAACATCTGTGGTTACTGGGAGAACATCTGTGGTTCCTGAGAATGTCTGTGGTTACTGAAAACATTTGTGGTTACTGGAGAACGTTTGTGGTTACTGACAGAACGTCTGTGGTGAATGGAGAACATCTGTGGTTACTGGAGAACGTCTGTGGTTACTGGGAGAACATCTGTGGTTATTGACAGAACGTCTGTGGTTACTGGAGAACATCTGTGGTTACTGGAGAACGTCTGTGGTTACTGACAGAACATCTGTGGTGAATGGAGAACATCTGTGGTTACTGGAGAACGTCTATGGTTACTGGGAGAACATCTGTGGTTATTGACAGAACGTCTGTGGTGAATGGAGAACATCTGTGGTTACTGGAGAACATCTGTGGTTACTGGGAGAACGTCTGTGGTTACTGGGAGAACATCTGTGGTTATTGACAGAACGTCTGTGGTTACTGGAGAACATCTGTGGTTACTGGAGAACGTCTGTGGTTACTGACAGAACATCTGTGGTGAATGGAAAACATCTGTGGTTACTGGGAGAATGTCTTACCTGACTCTAAGGTTCACCTGTTTAATGGTCTGGCCCATTCCTAAATGGCAGACCTCCTGACCCGCTATTCTACTCCCATGTCCCTCAGGTCAGCTGACCAGGCGCTCCTGGGTGTCCCACGCTCCACATTCAAGCTCAGGTGTCTCAGTCAACATCTCCAACACGTCTCTGTCTCCGCTGTCTTCACTCAGAGTTACTGTTGATTTAAATTGTGTGTGTGCGTGCGTGCGTGCGTGCGTGCGTGCGTGCGTGCGTGCGTGCGTGCGTGCGTATGTGTTGCAGGTCCGTCAGGATGATGATGAACTCTGAGAAGATGAAGAAAAAACCTCCGAAGGACAGTTTGACTCTGCTGCCATGTTTCTACTTTGTGGAGGTGAAAACAATCACAAACAACAAACAAACACACAGCAGCCTAACCCTAACAACAACAACAACAATCATAATAATAATAATAACAACAATAATAATAGTAATAATTAAAGCTGCAAGCAGCAATGAACGGGCCCTCGCACCTTCACGCACCTCGAGGGGCTGGCAGGACGCCTTCTAGTGCGTCAGCTCATTTCTGTCATAGTTAGACATCGCATGCAGGAGTGACTCTGCATATCCTTGATACAGTGCTGGAATGACATATTTCACATTTTGTATCACTTCCTCTTTCCACTAGAGGGAGTTGGAGAGCGCACTAATTATACGTCATGTTTTTATACATCAAATATACACCACAGCATTTAACTTTCAGATAAATCAAAAGATAAGTGTTTGATGAGACCTACTTCCTGTCACCACTAGGTGGCCCTATGAGTATCAGGAAATATGGTCATATAAATGTTTTCAGGGCGGGACTAATATGAATCACATGAAGTTTGGTGGATATCGGACCATTTACTCCAAATTTATAGCAATTTCCTGTTTCATGGTGAGACATCAAAATTAAACCCTCTGCAGTGGGCTTTAGAACATTATGTTTCATTCATCTAGTAGGTGGCGCCATGAGTAAGACCAATATATTGCCATGCAGATGTGTTCAGGGGCAGATCATGATCACACATATCAAACTGTGGCCAATAAGAGCAATGCGTGATGGAGTTATAAGGACTTGATATTCCATCACAAAGGATCCAAAGTCGCCATGGGCAGCCTGTTACATGACAGCACACGTGTGTCACTGTGGAGATTCATCAACTTGATAAATATGTGGCAACAAAATGTAGAGTTTGTGGTTGGTGTTTATCAATATAAAAATATAGCATTTCCTGTTTCCACAAGGGGGCGCTATGAGTTAGAGTGAGTATAGGAGGCGTGCAGGGCGGGGCTCTTGTCATGTACAGAAATTTTGAAGCAGTTAGGATTAAGTATGTGGGAGAGAGAGTTGCTCGAATATGCATGGTGATGCATCAAATATGGCGGCGCCATAGCGGCCACACCCCTTGACATAGAGAAAAGCTTTTAATAACTTTTGATCAGCATGGTCTCAGGGTGATCTGTACCAAATCTGAAGTTGATTGGACAAAATGGGTGACTTCCTGTTTGGAGTAGACCTTTTTTGTGCATCTGGGCAACTTACACGTGTACCAATTTTCATCTTCCTACACCAAAAAAAACCCTATGGGAGGGGTTTTTGAAAAATTCAAGGGGGCGCTATAGAGGCATTTTGTCCCCTCCATGGGTGACGCCCCTATCAGATGTAAGAGCTCGCCATTCTTGACCTGTGTATCCATTTTCATGAGGAGATGAGGTCGTTCATCAAAAAGCCAAACGTATTTAGTGGCAAGGGATCGATAGTCGCCACGCTGCCACATGGACACCATTAGACGTAGTTTCACAGCGTTCATAAGGTAGCTTCACCAACTTGTTCTGCATGCATTAGAAGTGGAATGAAGTTGATGCCGTCAAGTTTGTGGCATCAGTACATGTTAAAGTAAAAACTGGTCACTTCCTGTTACCACCGGGCGGCGCTATGAGTAAGGTGGGATATTAACATATCGGGGCATTTGGAACGGAGCCATTATGATGTCCAGCAAGTTTGAAGCTGCTAGCATCAAGTATGTGGGCATGAGAGCCGTTCCAAATTCGATGGTGAGAAAATGAAAAGTCGCCAAAATTTGTCACGCCCTAGCAGCCACGCCCCTTGACCTACTGACGTTCTTTTAATAATTTTTGATCAGCATGTTGTCAGGATGATCTGTACCAAATTTGAAGTCAGACGAAATCTCTAGGAGGAGTTCGTTCAAACATGTCAAAAATTCAAATCAAAATGGCCGACTTCCTGTTGGGTTTACGGCATGGGTCCAAGAGGATTTTTTGTGCGTCTTGGCATGTTCTATGAGCCCACCAATTTTCATGCGTGTAGGTGAAACTACGTTGGGTTCTGTTCTCCGTACCGTGCAGCTCTACGTCAAACAGATGTCCTCACATTGACTTTTGGTCACCTGACATGATGATGTCACTGAATGTGTGTTAGCATGTTGGACGTGTTTCCATTCACCACGCTGACACACCGTTCTTGTCTTTAACACAGCTCCGTCTCTCTGTATCTGATCTGGAATATGTGGGCGGGGCTCCCTTTCATCTGAGGTCTCCACAGTGTCACTGACTCACAGCCAATCAGCTTGTAGCGTTGATGGTGTCCAGACAGAACTTTGCGTCATGTTAAAGGATTTGATGTTAACAGAGTGTTGCCTGTTTCCTGGTGTTGACACTTGTTGTTGTTGTTGTTGTTGTTGTGGTGGTGTGCAGCTGCCCATCGTGGCTTCTTCTATGGTGTCTCTGTATTTCCTGGAGCTGACGGACGTGGTGCAGCCGGCTCAGGTGGGGTTCCGCTGCCACGACAGAGAGCTCAGTATGCCGTACGTGGACGGAGGAGACGAACTGATCCCACTGCTGATGCTGCTGAGCCTCGCCTTCGCTGGACCAGCCGCCTCGGTAACACACACACACACACACTGAACACACACACACACACACACACACACACACACTGAACACACACACACACAGTAACATGTAACACACACACACAGTAACAAACACACTGAACACACACACACACACACACACACACACACACTGAACACACACACACACAGTAACATGTAACACACACACACACACACAGTAACAAACACACTGAACACACACACACATACACACTGAACACACACACACAGTAACAAACACACAGAACACACACACACACACACACACACACACTGAACACACACACACAGTAACAAACACACTGAACACACACACACACACACACACCGAACACACACACACACAGTAACACGTAACACACACACGCACACACACACACAGTAACAAACACACTGAACACACACACACACACACACACATACACACTGAACACACACACACAGTAACAAACACACTGAACACACACATACACTGAACACACACACACAGTAACAAACACACTGAACACACACACACACATACACACTGAACACACACACACAGTAACAAACACACTGAACACACACATACACTGAACACACACACACAGTAACAAACACACTGAACACACACACACACATACACACTGAACACACACACACAGTAACAAACACACTGAACACACACACACACACACACACACACACACACACACACACTGAACACACACACAGAATCAGATCCTCGTGACGTGTCATCAAGGCGCCTCCTGTAGGTGCAGACTCGAGTTATATGACTTGGACTTGACTCAGGGTTGGTAAGTTCTGACTCGGGACTTGAGAGCAAAGACCTGAGACTTTCTGGTGACTTGGTCCCATGTGTTACAGTAACCATGGAGATCAGGACGTTTTTTTCTAACATTTTTCGGATGACCTCTGCTGGTGGCGCTAAACATGACATCAGTGAAACGTCAAAGAGCAGTGGAGGAGGAGCCGTCGTGTCTGGACTTGAAATTGCGAACACTGAGATGGACTGAAGGTCACAGGGCGCAGCAGACGCCTCCGTCACTGACACACCGTAAACACAGCAGTAATCCGCCATCTTTCATTCTGGAGCGCACTCAGTACACAAAGTAACAACGAGCAAACTGGGGAGATGATGTCATCGTTTCTCGGGGCGGAGCTTGACATACTGAGGGTGCGTTTGTTTTGTGTGTCAGATCATGCTGGTTGAAGGACTCATCTACTGCCTGCAGTCCAGACTGAAGCTCCGCAGACCTGAAGGAAGCATCAACGCAGGAGGCTGCAACTTCAACTCCTTCCTTAGGAGGACGGTGCGCTTTGTAGGTACGACCCTGCTGCTACACCGGTAACTACACCTGTCACTACACCGGTAACTGCACCTGTCACTACACCGGTAACTACACCTGTCACTACACCGGTAACTGCACCTGTCACTACACCGGTAACTGCACCTGTCACTACACCGGTAACTACACCTGTCACTACACCGGTAACTACACCTGTCACTACACCAGTAACTGCACCTGTCACTACACCGGTAACTACACCTGTCACTACACCAGTAACTGCACCTGTCACTACACCGCTAACACCTGTCACTACACCAGTAACTGCACCTGTCACTACACCAGTAACTACACCAGTCACTACACCTGTAACTACACCTGTCACTACACCAGTAACTACACCAGTCACTACACCTGTAACTACACCTGTCACTACACCAGTAACTGCACCTGTCACTACACTGGTAACTACACCCAAAACTGCACCTGTCACTACACCGCTAACTACACCCAAAACTACACCGGTAACTACACCCAAAACTGCACCTGTCACTACACCGGTAACTACACCCAAAACTACACCTGTCACTACACCGCTAACTACACCCAAAACTGTCTCAGTCTTCACCTGTCTGTCTCCGTCCCAACCTGTCTCTCTTAGTCCCCACCCGACTGTCTCAGTCCCCACCTGTCTGTCTCAGTGTCCACCCGTCTGTCTCAGTCTCCACCTGTCTAGCATTAGCATTCACGTTATCGTTCACGGTACCAAATCATTACAGACTGCTAAATGAACCCAACAAACACACTGCTGGCTTATACCTGACAACAGTATAGTGGTGCTTAGTACAAAAAACACATGTATTTATACAATGCAGCAACGTTCACGGTCACACAGTCCTCGACTGCTATTTCCAGTTTGAAAAGTGGCCCCTCCCCTTCTGCTACGTAGCCAAGATGGCGACCATTGAGGGCGAGAAGTGTCCGTAGTTCCACACTCACCTTCTTGTCCGTTTTGAGTGCACCATCTGGGTACTCATAGTGCACTGCATTTTCCATACTTCTCAATGTGAACATGCTTATGCACTCAAAATATTAAGTGTAAGTACAGAAGTACGAGATTTGAGACACAGCATTAGTCTCCACCTGTCTGTCTCAGTCTCTACCCGTGTGTCTCTCTGCAGGTGTTCACGTCTTCGGTCTGTGTGCGACGGCGCTGCTCACTGACATCATCCAGCTGTCGACAGGTTACCACGCCCCGTTCTTCCTGACCGTCTGTAAACCCAACTACACGCTGGTCGGTGTTTCCTGTGAAACAAACGCTTACATTACTAAAGACATCTGCTCAGGTCACGACCAGCACGCCATCATGGCGGCCAGGTGAGTCACCTGTTCAGGTGGTGTTCAATGATTATTGATTATTGATTAAACTTCCTGCTCTGTCTCTGTCCCGACAGGAAAACGTTCCCTTCCCAGCATGCAACTCTGTCGGCCTTCGCTGCTGTTTATGTCTCTGTGAGTGCGACTTGTCTTTATTCAAACTGACAAACTTTATTTATAATGTGTTTGATGACAGTGAACAGAGAAAGTTATTGATCTGAGATTAATGATCAGGAACAAACAAACGTTCTGATTGGCTGATGTCTCAGTAAATAAACGTTAATGTTTGTTGTTTACATGTTTAGATCTCAGAGCTGCTTCTCTTCTCTTTCAGATGTATTTTAACTCCACCATCTCCGACAGCACCAAACTGCTCAAGCCTGTCTTGGTCTTTGCATTCGCCATCGCGGCGGCATTGACAGGTCTGACTCAGATCACGCAGCACCGCAGCCATCCCATCGACGTGTACGTGGGCTTCCTCATCGGAGCCTTCATCGCTGCGTACCTGGTGAGACCTGCTGTCAGTTCAAAGTTCAAACAGGTTAACAAGTTAAGATTTGTTTCAAACTGTTTTCGTCTTCGTCTTTCTGTTGCCATGATGACTGCGTCAGTTTTAAACTAAGAGAGTGATGGAGACAAAAACAGGAAGTCTGATCTGAGTTCAACATGTCTCAGTCCACATGGTAGAGATTAGGTGAGATGACATGATATACATGTCATGTTTTGTCATGACATCACACAACATGTCATGTGATGTGATGTAGTATTTCATGTGAAGGTGGGGTCGATCCAACATACCAACCCCCCCCCCCCCCCCCCCCTTACACCTTTCCTTCTTCATCTTCTTCAGGCATTTCATGCTGTGGCCAACTTCAAGTCTTCTGATGACATCACTCCCACCCTGCCCCCCCTGCCGCCGAAGGAGGACCCTCTGCGAGCGCTGACCGAGCGAGGACACGAGTCCGTTTACAACAAAGGCCCCGCCTCTGCTTCAGAGAGTAATGATGAAATTGCGGCGGTGCCAGCCCCCATGGACCGGCTGGAGGGCCTGGGGCCCCTGCAGAGGGAGAAGACGTCCATGGGGAGCCTGAAGCGGGCCAGCGTTGATGTGGAACTGCTGGCGCCTCGTAGCCCGATGGGAAAGGAGACCATGCTGACCTTCAGCAACACGCTGCCGAGGGCCAGCATGAATGTTAACGGCGTGCTGGGGGCCAACCCGGGGCCGGAGGACCCAGTGCAGCAGGTGCAGCCAGTGCAGCGGCGTCTGAAGGCCGTGCAGGTGCCCATGGACCCGATGCGTTCACAGCAGCTGGTGTCGGAGTGGAAGCAGAAGTCAATGGAGATGCGTGGCCTGAGCATGCGTGACGAGGCGGAGCGCGAGGCCAGCGAGGATGGTTCCGAGGTGGGCTCTGTGGGGACAGATGAGGGCGGGTCTCAGGTCCCCATCTACCAGCCCGCAGTGCAGTCTGGGAGGGCAGCCTCCAGTCGTAACCCCACTCCATCTCCGGGGGGCGCCAAAGCTGTGGCGACTCCCAGACCACCACAGATCCCTGAGGCAGGACCCCCGCCAGTGTCCCCAAAGAGTGCACTGACCCGTGCCAAGTGGCTCGCCATCCGAGAGAAGGCGAGTGGGGAGGTGTCAGGCCGCGGTGCCACTAACCAACCACGACTTATGCAAGTCATCGCCATGTCGAAGCAGCAGGGCCTCCTACCCTCCTCCTCCTCGGCAGAGAAATCCTCTGAGACCACCTCCACCTGCTCCGGCACCTCCTCCACCACCGACTCTCCGCATTACCGCCCGCCCTCCGAGCAGCAGCAGGAGGGGCCGGGTATCATCACCGTGGACGCTCACGCCCCTCACCATCCTCTTGTCCAAGCCCCACCTCCTCCACAAGCCCCTCCCCTTGCAGGTAACAGTAACCCATGGGAGTGGGTGGGGGCATCCAACGGCGGCGACCCAAGAGACACCTACGACCTCAACAGCCTGAACCGCGGAGACTCCGCCGCCCGCGGCAGCAGCTTCCGGCCACATCGGTCCGCCTCGCCGAGCGCCACAGTAGACCATGACCCGGCCCCGAAGCCTCCTCACCTGCAGACGGACATGTTGGCAGACGCTCAGCGCAGGGAGATGGCCATGAGACGCAAGACGGCACTGGTTCTGTTGGACCGAGAGATCCGTAACCAGACTGAGCAGGAGAACTATTATAAGAGTGTGCAGGGGCGGCGCTTCAAGGATTAGTCTCTTACCTTTCAAAATAAAAGCCTTATTTACAAACTGGTCATGATGGCACACCTGGACGGCAGACGACCACGCTGCTATGCATCTGTTGAGCTTCATGTGACGAGGGCAAGGCTGCAGGAAGTGAACGTTTCCACCCAGGAAGGTCAGACTGACGCTCAGTGGCTCCACACTGATGACGTGTTCAGCTCTCTGCACCAGCGCCGCCATGCCACATCGACAGGAAGGGTTATCACATCACATGACCAGGGACACATCACACACACCAGACAAATCTACACCAACACCTGGAGTCTGACACAGGGACGTCCCGTCACGTTTAATATCTACTGACAAAAATACACTCCCAGATAACGGGTTGTACACGTGCTGCGTTTTTTTTTTTTTTGTGCACGCAAATTTATTGTTTTCAATGTAGACACACTCAAACACCAGAGCGACGCCATGGAAGCACGCATGAGTTCCCGGGTGCCTATTTTTAAGGGTGTGACGCCACCCTGAGATAAACTGAGTTTAACATTTGTAATGCAGCAGAGCGCACCACATGTCATGTGACAAGTAACCGTCTAGTCCTGCTTAAATTTGATATTTGATCCAGCACCTGTAAAAGTTTTTTGGATGTTTGTGCCCTTCGTTGTTTTTGTTCATGTGACGAGGACCAACCAATAACAGCTGACAGATATCTTTCCTTCTTCAGTAAATATCAGTGTGTGATAAATATGGAGGAGAAGTTGATCATGTTAGTGCAGAGCTGTCAGAGCATCACGTCTGTCCTACAGACAAACAGGAAGTAGATCAGCTCTGCTGTCAGGGCTTCAGGTGCTGGTTATGGTCACTTAGCAACCTCAGACGCAACCTGCCTTCTCCCTCCTGAAAGTTGGCACAGAGCAGCGCCGAGTGCCCAACCTGGTGTTTTCCAGATGGTTATAGATGCAGCACGTGTATGACCTGTGATGCTGCTGCTGTAAACGTATTCAAATTAACCCAACGTGTTTCGACGCGTAAAAATCTACCGCTCGTTCAAAACAAAACTGAAAACTCTCTCATGTCTCCACAGCGACCAGAGAACCAAAATTGTGTTCTGAATGATGTGCTGAACTAAACGGTGCCCACGGCGTCTGTGTCAGAACATCAGCTCACAGTCTGTCACATGACTCATTCAGAAGAATCCATCAGTAAGTCTCATCGATCCAGTCTGATGATCTGAACTTCACAAATACTTTTTATCTAAATCATAATGATGAAGATGTTCTCGGACTGTCGTACTGATGGTTTACTTTGAATGAGAGTGTCTGATGGTGGTTCATCAGCCTGTTTCTCATTCTAGGTCATCAAACACATACGCTTTGCCATGCCCCTCGACGTGTGATACTGACGCTGCATACACCCTCTGGCATCACTAAGAGATGCACGTGTTTTCAGTTAACTCGGCTGTAAACTCATCTGTTGAAATATTTGACACTCAGAGTGAGAATGTCCATGTAGGAGGACGGTCAAACAAACGCAGGACTTTGACTCAGGAGACAGACATCCACGTCCCGCGTGAAACTAAACGTCAGCTGAGGACAACGTTACTTCATCTATACTATGTTTCTCAACCAGCCGACATTCAGTAATCACACATGTGCTCACTCATTTACTCTTCCTGTTTTAAATGTGGTTCTCTTTCTGCCTAAAGCTCTTTCACGCTGCAGTCGTGTCCACCGTCCACCTCCACATAACTGCCAAGTCTTTACACAGTCATCAGCCTCATCATCCTCATCAGCCATCTGTCTCAGAGTCATCAGCCTCATCATCCTCATCAGTCATCTGTCTCAGAGTCATCAGCCTCATCATCTTCATCAGTCATCTGTCCCAGAGTCATCAGCCTCATCATCCTCATCAGTCATCTGTCTCACAGTCATCATCCTCGTCATCTTCATCAGCCATCTGTCTCAGAGTCGTCATCCTCATCAGTCATCTGTCTCAGTGTCATCAGCCTCATCATCCATCTGTCTCAGAGTCATCAGCCTCATCAGCCATCTGTCTCAGTGTCATCAGCCTCATCATCCTCATCAGTCATCTGTCTCAGAGTCATCATCCTCATCATCTTCATCAGTCATCTGTCTCAGTCATCAGCCTCATCATCCTCATCAGTCATCTGTCTCACAGTCATCATCCTCATCATCTTCATCAGTCATCTGTCTCAGTCATCAGCCTCATCATCCTCATCAGTCATCTGTCTCAGAGTCATCAGCCTCATCATCCTCATCAGTCATCTGTCTCAGAGTCATCAGCCTCATCATCCTCATCAGCCATCTGTCTCAGAGTCATCATCCTCATCAGTCATCTGTCTCAGAGTCATCAGCCTGATCATCCTCATCATCCATCTGTCTCAGAGTCATCAGCCTCATCAGCCTCATCATCCATCTGTCTCAGAGTCATTGACCACCATCAGTGTGTGTAAACCTTACCTGACCTTCACCTGTGGCTCCTGTGGGTGTGAGTGTTGAAGTGTCAGTACTTAATGAGCTGGAAGGAGAACATGTTGGACGTGATGGTTAATGAATCAAACAGTCACAGGGGCATTCGTCTGTCCCGTCTGTCACAGTGAATGACTTTGTTTCTTTTGTTTACTAGTACATTAAGACACTGAGCCATAAAACACCTTCACACCAAACCACAGCTGATCCTAACATCTTCAGCAGAGAGTCGAGCCTCCGCAGTGTCGAGCCACCGAGCAGGAAGCCGCAGAGTTTCCATGGCAACTCCCTCTGTGAACAACCTGTTGGAGTCAAAGAGCACAGAGACGATTTCAAAGATTCATTCTGAAGCACAAACACGCAACAAACAGCTCCTGTGATCAGACCCTCCCAGCTGCTTCCTGTTTCCTATAGAGACGTGATTGGCTGGCCAACTGTGGGCGGTTTCACACTGATTGTATATTACCTGGATGAGTGTGCTGTTGCCTTTCTGTTGTGATGGCTTGGCTGCTATAGTGATTCTCAGCATGTTTGTTTGTTTGTGTGCTGCTCTCTGATTGGTTGAGGCTGTCCGGAGTGTTTCTGTGTGTGTGTGTGTGGGGGTGTGTGTGTGTGTGTGTGTGTGTGTGTGTGCGCGTGTGTGTGTGCACGTGTGTGTGTGTCTTTGGATCTGAAGGTGTGTATTTATTACAGATGGACCGATATGAGATTAAATATTTATATAGATGCTGAAATGCAGAATTTAAAGATACATTCACTGGTTTGGTTTCAGAGGTAACATCTCGTCATCTCTTTAAGAATTATTTTAATAATCATAACAAAAAAAACAAGGACGAACATTAAAGTAAAAATATAAAACAGGGGCGCCGGTGGCTTAGTGGCAGAGCAGGCGCCCCATGTGCAAGGCTGTTGCCGCAGCCTATATATATATATATATATATATATATATAATATATAAAACAAACAGAAGAACACAAGTTTAAATGTAGGAGGAAGTTTTGGGGCTGTTGTCGAGAAAAAACAGGACGTTTCAGAATAGAATGATAATGAATATTGGGGGGGCTTGAAGGCTCGGTCACAGAGACAGAGGAGCTGTTTCCTCTGTGAGACAGAATCAGTGAGTGTATCTGTCCAAATGAAATATTGATGAGCTGACTCTGGGTCTGTCTCTGCTGTTAATGTGTCTATGTGTTGTTGCATGTCAACCGTCTGATTTAAATCAGACGTTGCTCCTGTTCACCTCTGAGACGAGGCAGGTTTTAATCTGAGGACTGAAGAGACATTTCATCTGAATATAAAAACATGTCTCCTCCGTCTGTTCAAAAAAAAAAAAAAACTGCTGCTATAAAAATTTTAAAAAAAAAAGCTTAATCTGTGAAATAAAAACCAACAGGGTGGACGCTGCATGCTCATTGGTCGTTATGATGGAACTTCAAAATAAAGTTATTCTTGATCTGAAGTTATTTAATTTTATCTTCTTTAAAGTAATAATTCAACTTTTCCATCATCATCCTCACTGTGACCTCGTCACATGTCCACGTTTGGTCATGGACTTTCCACGTCCACATATGACGTCCAAGGTACCCTGGGTGTGTTGGTTGTTGACGTTCTGGGACGCCGTGTCAACTTCAGCCTGTTACATGCATTGTAGAGGCTGACATTTTTTCGGGATGGGAATCAGTTTCACTATTCTTCATGTGATTGGGACGGGATGGGAAAAAAAGTCAACGGGAGCGGGCGGGACTGGGAATCATAATGAGGCCTGTCGCGATATGTGAGTCGGTTAATTGCACAGTAAATTAAAAGGGATTAATTGCCATATTCATGCGTGTTTGTTTTCCTCGTCTCTCTCCACCAAAGAGACTAGACAACAAGAGCGTTCACTGCCGTGCATCGTCTGGCAGCCAGGTGAGTTGGTTCATTAGCGTAATGAACGGAGGGAAAGCTCTTGCCATCGAGTGTCTTTGTCTCTGTGGGGGAGGCGGGGCTACGGACCACACACACACACACACACACAAGCAGTCACACACAGTCACACACACACACACACACACACAGTCACACACACACACACACAGTCACACACACACACGCACACACACACACAGTGCGATCTTCGTGAGGGGGAGACGAGGCAGAGAAGAAAACAGAGTTGAGTGTAAGAGAAAGACATGGAACTTGTTCCTAAACCAAACACCACGGCCCCTGTGTGGGAGTGCTTTGGATTTAAACCAAATGACAGAGGGCAGCCCAGTAATTAGGATGAGCCAGTGTGCCGGGTTTGTTCTAAAACCATTTCAACAAAAGGAGCAAATACGACCAACTTCACTGCACACCTGAGAGTGAGAGACTGAGAGTCTATTTTTTTGTATTTATTTTTGATATTTTTACGTGTTATTTCAGATATTTAAATTTTCTTTTTTGCATTCCTAAATATTCTTATTAAATAAATGTTTATTTCTCTTTAAAAGTGTGTACTTAAATCATTATGCCTTTATTATCATTATATAAGTTTAAAAATGGTCTAAAAACAGCAAAATTACAACAATAATAAAAATGATCTTAAAAGCACAATATTACTCAATATTATCACTTATCGTAATAATTTCTGGCACAATTAATCGCCCAGCAAAATTTTTTATCGTGACAGTCCTAATCATAATAACAATAGTCATGTTTTTTTAAAGTAGCCTAGTTGAAATTAGCTCCACCTCCAGCAGCTACAACAGTAACATGCTGCTCTAACACTGATGCTTCATTATTAATAATCTAATGATGTCATATATAATAATATCAGTCAGAGGAACCAAACACTACTTTTACTGCAATACTTTAACGACATTTTTCTCTCTCAGAACTGGCTCTTATGACGTGTTGTCTGACCACATCAGAAATCAAATGTGTTTATCATTCTGAACAGCTTCAAGGTGGAGTGAATGTTAAAATAATTAGGCAATAAACATCAAAACACAACATTAGATGTCATATTTGGGTTTATATTCAACTAAGGTAGGCATTGTGTGATCCATGTACTGTGTAAATATATATATATATATAATTTTTTTTTACTGTGACTGAAACACAACACGGGAGAGGGATGGGACGGGAGTCATTCTTGTGGGACTGGGACAGGATGGGATTATTTTTGTGGAAGTGGGATGGGACAGGACTGAAAATCCACTCCCGTGTCACCCTCTAATGCATTGTCTGTTTTCAAAATACACTTCTGTTTTCACAGGAAATGTACAGTTTGCATACAGTCTCTTTCAAAATAAAAGCACTAAGTCGGTACAACACCGCCAACTGACGCACAAGGTTACATTTAGCCAACACACACACGTGGTTACGTTTAGCCAACACACACACGTGGTTACGTTTAGCCAACACTCACACGTGGTTACGTTTAGCCAACACACACACATGGTTACCTTTAGCCAACACTCAAACATGGTTATGTTTAGCCAACACACACACACATGGTTACCTTTAACCGTCACACACATGGTCACGTTTAGCCGACACACACGTGGTTACGTTTAGCTGACACACACACGTGGTTACGTTTAGCCAACACACACACATGGTTATGTTTAGCCAACACACACACACGTGGTTACGTTTAGCCAACACACACACACGTGGTTACGTTTAGCCAATACACACACGTCGGTGTCTGATGCAGGACTTCACCCACCAAGTGCCAGTGTTTGACGACTTTGGAGTGACACCAGGTTGACCTTTAAGAAAAAGTTGCTCATTCAGGCTGATGATTGATGTATATTCTTATATATTTTTACTCGAAGCAGGTACACGTGTCTACTCTGTACGTTACTGTGAACATGTTTGTCTCTTCTATAAACAAGTCAGTTTCTTACACGTACAAGTTCCTGTCTTTTGAGTACACGTATGTATTTTCTGTGTACAACTTAGAATTTTTTTGTTTTTCAATGTTTCAGTATAAAATGAGGTGAAGGACTGGAACGACTGGACGGAGAGGAGAAGCAGTCATCAGCATTTTAATTTCCTCTCTAATCCTTCAGTTTAAAGAAGCTCAGATTCTTTTCTTCCTTCATAATTTAAGTTTGGTGGAGTTCTTGATCCCACGGGGTGTCTGGTTAAACCCACCAATTAGTGTTAAGAGATTAAAGACCTGTGAGATGTTAAGAGTCAGCCAGACTGTGTGAGATTTCCCTCTCAGCCTCCAGAGGACACTTAAATGAAAATCTTTTATGAAGCCGTCAGCTGTGAACTTTTCCTGAACCACTTTACATCCAGGGTTTTTAATTCGCTACATGTGGACTATGGTCACCTCCAGCTGCTGGGCTTCTTTTAAAGGACCAGACCGCTGTTTTTAATGTTGTACTCTGTTTACTGTGACATCATCCATCCACTGAGTGAGAGTATACGGGTCGGCCAGTCTGGTCCAGTTGGTCAGTGTTTACTTACTCAAGTAACAATGGCGGTCCCGGAGAGTGAGTGACCTGACATGGTGCGTTGGTAAATTCAGTCTGACGCTCTACACTAAAATGAGAGCCCTGTTGGTGGAAGAAACGCAGCGTTATATTTCTACATGTTATATTTCTACATGTCCTACAGTCATCGTTTCCTACAGTCATCCAACAGTCATCCATCCCACAGTCATCCCTCCTACAGTCATCCTACAGTCATCCATCCCACAGTCATCCCTCCTACAGTCATCCTACAGTCATCCATCCTACAGTCATCCTACAGTCATCCATCCAACAGTCATCCATCCCACAGTCATCCCCCCTACAGTCATCCATCCTACAGTCATCCTACAGTCATCCATCCAACCGTCATCCATCCTACAGTCATCCTACAGTCATCCATCCCACAGTCATCCATCCTACAATCATCCATCCCACAGTCATCCATCCTACAGTCATCCATCCAACAGTCATCCATCCCACAGTCATTCATCCTACAGTCATCCACCCTACAGTCATTTCCTACAGTCATCCTACAGTCATCCATCCAACAGTCATCCATCCCATAGTCATCCCTCCCACAGTCATCCTACAGTCATCCCTCCTACAGTCGTTTCCTACAGTCATCCTACAGTCATCCATCCCACAGTCATCCATCCTACAGTCATTTCCTACAGTCATCCTACAGTCATCCATCCAACAGTCATCCATCCCACAGTCATCCCTCCTACAGTCATCCTACAGTCATCCATCCTACAGTCATCCATCCCACAGTCATCCCTCCTACAGTCATCCCTCCTACAGTCATCCTACAGTCATCCATCCTACAGTCGTTTCCTACAGTCATCCATCCAACAGTCATCCATCCTACAGTCATCCATCCCACAGTCATCCATCCTACAGTCATTTCCTGCAGTCATCCTACAGTCATCCATCCAACAGTCATCCATCCCACAGTCATCCCTCCTACAGTCATCCTACAGTCATCCATCCTACAGTCGTTTCCTACAGTCATCCATCCTACAGTCATCCATCCCACAGTCATCCATCCTACAGTCGTTTCCTACAGTCATCATCCAACAGTCATCCATCCTACAGTCGTTTCCTACAGTCATCCATCCAACAGTCATCCATCCTACAGTCGTTTCCTACAGTCATCCATCCCACAGTCATCCATCCTACAGTCGTTTCCTACAGTCATCATCCAACAGTCATCCATCCTACAGTCGTTTCCTACAGTCATCCATCCAACAGTCATCCATCCTACAGTCATCCATCCCACAGTCATCCATCCTACAGTCATTTCCTGCAGTCATCCTACAGTCATCCATCCAACAGTCATCCATCCCACAGTCATCCCTCCTACAGTCATCCTACAGTCATCCATCCTACAGTCGTTTCCTACAGTCATCCATCCTACAGTCATCCATCCCACAGTCATCCATCCTACAGTCGTTTCCTACAGTCATCATCCAACAGTCATCCATCCTACAGTCGTTTCCTACAGTCATCCCTCCTACAGTCATCCATCCTACAGTCATTTCCTACAGTCATCCTACAGTCATCCATCCAACAGTCATCCATCCCACAGTCATCCCTCCTACAGTCATCCTACAGTCATCCATCCTACAGTCGTTTCCTACAGTCATCCATCCTACAGTCATCCATCCCACAGTCATCCATCCTACAGTCGTTTCCTACAGTCATCATCCAACAGTCATCCATCCTACAGTCGTTTCCTACAGTCATCCATCCAACAGTCATCCATCCTACAGTCATCGTTTCCTACAGTCATCCATCCTACAGTCATCGTTCCTACAGTCATCCTACATTCATCCATCCTACAGTCATCCATCCTACAGTCATCCTACAGTCATCCATCCAACAGTCATCCATCCTACAGTCGTTTCCTACAGTCATCCAACAGTCATCATTCCTACAGTAATCGTTTCCTACAGACATCCTACAGTCATCCATCCTACAGTCATCCAACAGTCATCCATCCTACAGTCATCCAACAGTCATCCAACCTACGGTCATCCATCCTACAGTCATCCACCAGTCATCCATCCTACAGTCATCCATCCTACAGTCATCCTACAGTCATCCATCCAACAGTCATCCTACAGTCATCCAACAGTCATCCATCCTACAGTCATCCTTCCTACAGTCGTCCCGGGGTCATCCATCCTACAGTCATCCATCCAACAGTCATCCATCCTACAGTCATTTCCTACAGTCATCCTACATTCATCCATCCAACAGTCATCCATCCCACAGTCATCCCTCCTACAGTCATCCTACAGTCATCCATCCAACAGTCGTTTCCTACAGTCATCCTACAGGCATCCATCCCACAGTCATCCATCCTACAGTCATTTCCTACAGTCATCCTACAGGCATCCATCCCACAGTCATCCCTCCTACAGTCATCCATCCTACAGTCGTTTCCTACAGTCATCCTACAGTCATCCATCCCACAGTGATCCCTCCTACAGTCATCCTACAGTCATCCAACAGTCATCCATCCTGCAGTCATTTCCTACAGTCATCCATCCAACAGTCATCCATCCCACAGTCATCCCTCCTACAGTCATCCTACAGTCATCCATCCTACAGTCGTTTCCTACAGTCATCCATCCAACAGTCATCCATCCTACAGTCATCCATCCCACAGTCATGCATCCTACAGTCGTTTCCTACAGTCATCCAACAGTCATCCATCCAACAGTCATCCATCCTACAGTCATCCTACAGTCATCCATCCTACAGTCGTTTCCTACAGTCATCCATCCAACAGTCATCCATCCTACAGTCATCGTTTCCTACAGTCATCCCTCCTACAGTCATCCTACAGTCATCCAACAGTCATCCATCCTGCAGTCATTTCCTACAGTCATCCATCCAACAGTCATCCATCCCACAGTCATCCCTCCTACAGTCATCCTACAGTCATCCATCCTACAGTCGTTTCCTACAGTCATCCATCCAACAGTCATCCATCCTACAGTCATCCATCCCACAGTCATGCATCCTACAGTCGTTTCCTACAGTCATCCAACAGTCATCCATCCAACAGTCATCCATCCTACAGTCATCCTACAGTCATCCATCCTACAGTCGTTTCCTACAGTCATCCATCCAACAGTCATCCATCCTACAGTCATCGTTTCCTACAGTCATCCATCCTACAGTCATCGTTTCCTACAGTCATCCCTCCTACAGTCATCCTACAGTCATCCAACAGTCATCCATCCTGCAGTCATTTCCTACAGTCATCCATCCAACAGTCATCCATCCCACAGTCATCCCTCCTACAGTCGTTTCCTACAGTCATCCATCCAACAGTCATCCATCCTACAGTCATCCATCCCACAGTCATGCATCCTACAGTCGTTTCCTACAGTCATCCAACAGTCATCCATCCAACAGTCATCCATCCTACAGTCATCCTACAGTCATCCATCCTACAGTCATTTCCTACAGTCATCCATCCAACAGTCATCCATCCTACAGTCATCGTTTCCTACAGTCATCCATCCTACAGTCATCGTTTCCTACAGTCATCCCTCCTACAGTCATCCTACAGTCATCCATCCAACAGTCATCCATCCTACAGTCATCGTTTCCTACAGTCATCCATCCTACAGTCATCCATCCTACAGTCATCCATCCAACAGTCATCCATCCCACAGTCATCCCTCCTACAGTCATCCTACAGTCATCCATCCTACAGTCGTTTCCTACAGTCATCCATCCAACAGTCATCCATCCTACAGTCATCCATCCCACAGTCATGCATTCTACAGTCGTTTCCTACAGTCATCCAACAGTCATCCATCCAACAGTCATCCATCCTACAGTCATCCTACAGTCGTTTCCTACAGTCATCCATCCAACAGTCATCCATCCTACAGTCATCGTTTCCTACAGTCATCCATCCTACAGTCATCCAACAGTCTTCCACCCCACAGTCATCCACCAGTCATCCATCCTACAGTCATCCTACAGTCATCCATCCAACATTTATCCTACAGTCATCCAACAGTCATCCATCCTACAGTCATCTAACAGTCATCCATCTTACAGTCATCCATCCAACATTTATCCTACAGTCATCCTACAGTCATCCAACAGCCATCCATCCTACACTCATCCATCCTACAGTGATCCCTCCTACAGTCATCCTACAGTCATCCATCCTGCAGTCATTTCCTACAGTCATCCATCCCACAGTCATCCCTCCTACAGTCATCCTACAGTCATCCATCCTACAGTCGTTTCCTACAGTCATCCATCCAACAGTCATCCATCCTACAGTCATCCATCCCACAGTCATGCATCCTACAGTCGTTTCCTACAGTCATCCAACAGTCATCCATCCAACAGTCATCCATCCTACAGTCATCCTACAGTCATCCATCCTACAGTCGTTTCCTACAGTCATCCATCCAACAGTCATCCCTCCTACAGTCATCCTACAGTCATCCATCCTACAGTCATCCTACAGTCATCCATCCAACAGTCATCCATCCCACAGTCACCCCCCCACAGTCATCCTACAGTCATCCATCCTACAGTCATCCTACAGTCATCCATCCAACCGTCATCCATCCTACAGTCATCCTACAGTCATCCATCCCACAGTCATCCATCCTACAGTCATCCATCCCACAGTCATCCATCCTACAGTCATCCATCCTACAGTCATCGTTTCCTACAGTCATCCATCTCACAGTCATTCCTCCTACAGTCATCCTACAGTCATCCATCCAACAGTCATCCATCCAACAGTCATCCATCCTACAGTCGTTTTCTACAGTCATCCAACAGTCATCCATCCTACAGTCATCGTTTCCTACAGTCATCCATCCTACAGTCATCCAACAGTCATCCATCCTACAGTCATCCACCAGTCATCCATCCTACAGTCATCCATCCGACATTTATCCTACAGTCATCCAACAGTCATCCAACAGCCATCCATCCTACACTCATCCATCCTACACTCATCCATCCAGCACTCATCCATCCAACACTTATCCATCCAGCACTCATCCATCCTACACTCATCCATCCAGCACTCATCCATCCAACACTCATCCATCCAACACTTATCCATCCAGCACTCATCCATCCAGCACTCATCCATCCAACAGTCATCCATCCAACAGTCATCCATCCAACACTTATCCATCCAGCACTCATCCATCCTACACTCATCCATCCAGCACTCATCCATCCTACACTCATCCATCCAGCATTCATCCATCCAGCACTCATCCATCCAACAGTCATCCATCCAACACTCATCCATCCAACACTCATCCATCCTACACTCATCCATCCAACACTTATCCATCCTACACTTATCCATCCAGCACTCATCCATCCAACACTTATCCATCCAGCACTCATCCATCCTACACTCATCCATCCAGCACTCATCCATCCAGCACTTATCCATCCAGCACTCATCCATCCAGCACTCATCCATCCAACAGTCATCCATCCAACAGTCATCCATCCAACACTTATCCATCCAGCACTCATCCATCCTACACTCATCCATCCAGCACTCATCCATCCTACACTCATCCATCCAGCACTCATCCATCCAGCACTCATCCATCCAACAGTCATCCATCCAACACTCATCCATCCAACACTCATCCATCCTACACTCATCCATCCAACACTTATCCATCCTACACTCATCCATCCAACAGTCATCCATCCAGCACTCATCCATCCTACACTCATCCATCCAACACTCATCCATCCAACACTTATCCATCCAGCACTCATCCATCCTACACTCATCCATCCAGCACTCATCCATCCAGCACTCATCCATCCAACAGTCATCCATCCAACACTCATCCATCCTACACTCATCCATCCAACACTTATCCATCCTACACTCATCCATCCAGCACTCATCCATCCAACAGTCATCCATCCAATGCTCATCCATCCTACACTCATCCATCCAACAGTGATCCATCCAACACTCATCCATCCAGCACTCATCCATCCAACACTCATCCATCCAACACTCATCCATCCAACACTTATCCATCCTACACTCATCCATCCAACACTCATCCATCCAACATTCATCCATCCTACACTCATCCATCCAACGCTCATCCATCCAACACTTATCCATCCTACACTCATCCATCCAACAGTCATCCATCCAACATTCATCCATCCTACACTCATCCATCCAACAGTCATCCATCCAACATTCATCCATTCAACACTCATCCATCCAACACTCATCCAGCCAACAGTCATCCATCCAACACTCATCCATCCAACACTTATCCATCCAACACTCATCCATCCTACACTCATCCATCCAACACTCATCCATCCTATACTCATCCATCCAACACTTATCCATCCTACACTCATCCATTCAACACTCATCCATCCAACACTCATCCATCCTACACTCATCCATCCAACACTCATCCATCCTACACTCATCCATCCAACACTTATCCATCCTACACTCATCCATCCAACACTCATCCATCCAACACTTATCCATCCTACACTCATCCATCCTACACTCATCCATCCAACACTTATCCATCCTACACTCATCCATCCAACACTTATCCATCCAACACTTATCCATCCTACACTCATCCATCCAACACTCATCCATCCAACACTCATCCATCCTACACTCATCCATCCAACACTCATCCATCCTACACTCATCCTTCCAACACTCATCCATCCTACACTCATCCATCCAACACTTATCCATCCTACACTCATCCATCCAACACTCATCCATCCAACACTTATCCATCCTACACTCATCCATCCAACACTCATCCATCCAACACTTATCCATCCTACACTCATCCATTCAACACTCATCCATCCAACACTCTGTGTTCTTCTTGTTTCAGTTAGAAGTTAAATTTACAGATCTGCATTTTGCTCGTTCCTCAGACGCAGAATCATCAAAATTATTTGACAAAAAAGCAACAAACAGCCAACGATATATATATAATTAATTTTTTTCATCCAACCGCCGGACCTGAGCACCTGACAGGTGACACCTTAAGCAACCAGGAAACAGCCGACAGGATAAAGACAATCAAACATGAGCAGTGTCTTATGCAGGATGTCAGGTTCAACCAATGTGGATTTTATGGCAACAAAAGAAACTGTTTTATTTTTAAGGTGACTGATTAATCACCCCCAGGTGGCGACTCTGACGTCTGCTCAGTTACTCTGCCATCTCCTCTGTAACTCTGTCGTCTGCTCAGTAACTCTGCCGTCTGCTCTGTAACTCTGCCATCGGCTCTGTAACTCTTCCATCGGTTCTGTAACTCTGCCGTCTGCTCAGTAGCTCTGCCGTCTGCTCTTCAACTCTGCCGTCTGTTCGGTAACTCTGCCGTCTGCTCTGTAACTCTGCCGTCTGTTCGGTAACTCTGCCGTCTGCTCTGTAACTCTGCCGTCTGCTCTGTAACTCTGCCATCGGCTCTGTAACTCTGCCGTCTGCTCTGTAACTCTGCCATCGGCTCTGTAACTCTTCCATCGGTTCTGTAACTCTGCCGTCTGCTCAGTAACTCTGCCGTCTGCTCAGTAGCTCTGCCGTCTGCTCTTCAACTCTGCCGTCTGTTCGGTAACTCTGCCCTCTGCTCTGTAACTCTGCCGTCTGCTCAGTAACTCTGCCGTCTGTTCGGTAACTCTGCCGTCTGCTCTGTAACTCTGCCGTCTGCTCAGTAACTCTGCCGTCTGCTCTGTAACTCTGCCGTCTGCTCAGTAACTCTGCCGTCTGCTCTGTAACTCTGCCGTCTGCTCAGTAACTCTGCCGTCTGCTCTTTAACTCTGCCGTCTGTTCAGTAACTCTGCCGTCTGCTCTTTAACTCTGCCGTCTGCTCAGTAACTCAGCCGTCTGCTCTTTAACTCTGCCGTCTGCTCAGTAACTCAGCCGTCTCCTTTTTAACTCTGTCGTCTGTTCGGTAACTCTGCCGTCTGCTCAGTAACTCTACTGTCTGTTCTTTAACTCTGCTGTCTGTTCGGTAACTTTGCCGTCTGCTCAGTAACTCTGCCGTCTGCTCTTTAACTCTGCCGTCTGTTCAGTAACTCTGCCGTCTGCTCAGTAACTCTGCCGTCTGCTCTGTAACTCTGCCGTCTGCATTTTAACTCCGCTGTCTGTTCAGTAACTCTGCCGTCTGCTCTGTAACTCTTCCATCTGTTCAGTAACTCTGTCGTCTGCTCTTTAACTCTGCTGTCTGTTCAGTAACTCTGCCGTCTGCTCAGTAACTCTGCCGTCTGCTCTGTAACTCTGCCGTCTGCTCAGTAACTCTGCCGTCTGCTCTGTAACTCTTCCATCTGTTCAGTAACTCTGTCGTCTGCTCTTTAACTCTGCTGTCTGCTCAGTAACTCTGCTGTCTGCTCAGTAACTCTGCCGTCTGCTCTGTAACTCTGCCGTCCGTTCAGTAACTCTGCCGTCTGCTCAGTAACTCTGCCGTCTGCATTTTAACTCTGCCGTCTGCTCTTTAACTCTGCCGTCTGCTCTGTAACTCTGCCATCTGCTCAATGCCTCTGCCGTCTGCTCAATAACTCTGCCGTCTGTTCAGTAACTCTGCCGTCTGCTCTTTAACTCTGCCATCTGCTCAATAATTCTGCCGTCTGCTCTGTAACTCTGCCGTCTATTCAGTAACTCTGCCATCTGCTCAATAACTCTGCCAATTGCTCTGTAACTCTGCCGTCTGCTCTTTAACTCTGCCGTCTGTTCAGTAACTCTGCCGTCTGCTCCTTAACTCTGCCGTCTGCTCAGTAACTCTTCCATCTGTTCAGTAACTCTGCCGTCTGCTCAGTAACTCTGCCGTCTGCTCTTTAACTGTGCCGTCTGCTCAGTAACTCTGCTGTCTGCTCTTTAACTCTGACATCTGCTCTTTAACACTGTCATTTGTTCAGTAACTCTGCCGTCTGCTCAGTAACTCTGCCGTCTGCTCAGTAACTCTGCCATCGGCTCTGTAACTCTGCCATCGGCTCTGTAACTCTGCCATCGGCTCTGTAACTCTGCCATCTGTTCTGTAACTCTGCCGTCTGCTCAGTAACTCTGCCATCGGCTCAGTAACTCTGCCATCGGCTCTGTAACTCTGCCATCTGTTCTGTAACTCTGCCGTCTGCTCAGTAACTCTGCTGTCTGCTCAGTAACTCTGCCGTCTGCATTTTAACTCCGCTGTCTGTTCAGTAACTCTGCCGTCTGCTCAGTAACTCTTCCATCTGTTCAGTAACTCTGCCGTCTGCTCAGTAACTCTGCCGTCTGCTCTTTAACTGTGCCGTCTGCTCAGTAACTCTGCTGTCTGCTCTTTAACTCTGACATCTGCTCTTTAACACTGTCATTTGTTCAGTAACTCTGCCGTCTGCTCAGTAACTCTGCCGTCTGCTCAGTAACTCTGCCATCGGCTCTGTAACTCTGCCATCGGCTCTGTAACTCTGCCATCGGCTCTGTAACTCTGCCATCTGTTCTGTAACTCTGCCGTCTGCTCAGTAACTCTGCCATCGGCTCAGTAACTCTGCCATCGGCTCTGTAACTCTGCCATCTGTTCTGTAACTCTGCCGTCTGCTCAGTAACTCTGCTGTCTGCTCAGTAACTCTGCCGTCTGCATTTTAACTCCGCTGTCTGTTCAGTAACTCTGCCATCTGCTCTGTAACTCTTCCATCTGTTCAGTAACTCTGCCGTCTGCTCTTTACTCTGCTGTCTGTTCAGTAACTCTGCCATCTGCTCAATAACTCTGCCGTCTGTTCAGTAATTCTGCCGTCTGCTCTTTAACTCTTCCATCGGCTCAGTAACTCTGCCGTCTGCTCTTTAACTCTCCCATCGGTTCAGTAACTCTGCCGTCTGCTCTTTAACTCTGCCGTCTGCTCTGTAACTCTTCCATCGGCTCAGTAACTCTGCTGTCTGCTCTTTAACTCTGCCGTCTGCTCAGTAACTCTGCCGTCTGCTCTTTAACTCTCCCATCGGTTCAGTAACTCTGCCGTCTGCTCAATAGCTCTGCTGTCTGCTCTTTAACTCTTCCATCGGCTCAGTAACTCTGCTGTCTGCTCTTTAACTCTGCCGTCTGCTCTTTAACTCTGCCGTCTGCTCTTTAACTCTGCCGTCTGCTCTTTCATCAGTCATGCTTTGGTCCTCGTTCATAAACTCCTGAGCTCAGATTTTTATTTCAAAATGTGTTTAACTGTTACATTTCTAAAACTTTCTGGAGTGAAAATCAGACCACACACACACACACACCAACACACACACTCACGCTGCCTCATGTCCTCCACCTTCAGGCTCATTATGCAGTTTCCACGGCAACAGTGTTGATGGCTGATAAGAGATAGTTAACTGTTAACAGTTAACTGAGATAACAGCACCAACACACACACACACACACACACACACACACACACACACACACACACACAGCAGTCAGGAACAGGAGCTCATCTGCGGGGAGGATTTTAACATTGATATTTCACCTCACTGTCAAACATTCAATCACAGGACGAGTGTCTCGCCTGCAGCAGTGGAGGAACAGCACAGTTACCCCTGTAGAGGCGGGACAGACGGCAGGACGGGACCATGAATGGGACGGGTGTGTCGTGTGTTCCACCCACCGCTACCAGCTGTTAGCAGTTAGCAGCTAACTCATAGAAGAAGAAGAGCAGCTGTTAGCAATTAGCGGCTAACTCAAAGAAGAAGAACAGCAACTGTTAGCAATTAGCGGCTAACTCAAAGAAAAAGAACAGCAGCTGTTAGCTGTTAGCAGCTAACTCAAAGAAGAAGAACAGCAGCTGTTAGTAATTAGTCGCTAGCTCAAAGAGGAAGAACAACAGCTGTTAGCAGTTAGCAGCTAACTCAAAGAAGAAGAATGCCAGCTGTTAGCAATTAGCAGCTAACTCAAAGAAGAAGAACAGCAGCTGTTAGTGGTTAGCTGCTAACTCAAAGAAGAAGAACAGCAGCTGTTAGCAGTTAGCAGCTAACTCAAACGAGAATAACAGCAGCTGTTAGCAGCTAACTCAAAGAAGAAGAACAGCAGCTGTTAGCAGCTAACTCAAAGCAGAAGAACAGCAGCTGCTAGCAGTTAGTGGCTAACTCAAACGAGAAGAACAGCAGCTGTTAGCAGCTAACTCAAAGAAGCTAACTCAAAGAAGAAAAACAGCAGCTGCTAGCAGTTAGCAGCTAACTCAAACGAGAAGAACAGCAGCTGTTCGCAGTTAGCAGCTAACAAGAGCTCCTTACCCTTCGAGCAGAAGACGAGATCAGCCGCCATATAACAGGGACGCTAAATGATTGTTATTGACATGTGATGTCAGTTATTGTTTATAAAAAGCTGCTGACACGTATGTTATATGTCAAACTGGAGGAAGATGCTGTTGTGTTACACGTCACGCCTCTTTTGACTCTGTGTAAACATATGAAGGAGGTGTAAAAACAGCTGTGGTGAACTACACTCAGTGAGACATGATGGAGTCTGGAGGCTATTGATGACTTGTGGGAGGAGCTGTTGATGACTTGTGGGAGGGGCTGTTGATGACTTGTGGGAGGGGCTGTTGATGACTTGTGGGAGGGGCTGTTGATGACTTGTGGGAGGAGCTGTTGATGACTTGTGGGAGGAGCTGTTGATGACTTGTGGGAGGGGCTGTTGATGACTTGTGGGAGGAGCTGTTGATGACTTGTGGGAGGGGCTGTTGATGACTTGTGGGAGGGGCTGTTGATGACTTGTGGGAGGGGCTGTTGATGACTTGTGGGAGGGGCTGTTGATGACTTGTGGGAGGGGCTGTTGATGACTTGTGGGAGGTGCTGTTGATGACTTGTGGGAGGAGCTGTTGATGACTTGTGGGAGGAGCTGTTGATGACTTGTGGGAGGGGCTGTTGATGACTTGTGGGAGGAGCTGTTGATGACTTGTGGGAGGAGCTGTTGATGACTTGTGGGAGGAGCTGTTGATGACTTGTGGGAGGGGCTGTTGATGACTTGTGGGAGGAGCTGTTGACTTGTGGGAGGGGCTGTTGATGACTTGTGGGAGGAGCTCTTGACTTGTGGGAGGGGCTGTTGATGACTTGTGGGAGGAGCTGTTGATGACTTGTGGGAGGGGCTGTTGATGACACCGCACGTGCGAGCCACTGGCGGTGGATAAACAGGAAACAGCTGATAGCAGGAATTAGCGAGCAGCTAGTAGCAAGAGGGAAACACAAACCTGACAGACACTGTAAAGATGAGCAACTGGGGAGACAAGGAATTGCGCGCCCTCCTTGTCCTCGCAAACGAAGAGGCCATTAACCGTCAGATGACGGGGACGGTGAAGAATGGGCCGACTTACGAGAGAATTGCCGAAGGACTGACCAGCCGCGGCTTCCCTCCCACGTCACTGTTTACGTCACACGCTGAGCTACACGTTTTGTTACTTGCTCACGCCCCCCATTGCCCCGAAAAAGGCACATTCTGTATAAACAAAAGTAGGTAGG